>NW_027526704.1:0-126952 GCF_052857255.1 Amblyomma americanum | reverse complement strand
CGTAAAACCGATGTGTTCAGATTTAGCTCGTTTCGGTCTAAAACAGCTTGTTTCGTTGTATTAAGCACGAATACATGCTTTTCGCGCAGTTATAAGAGAAAAAGTTTAGAGGCGTATCAGAGGAACACTTGTAAAACCGATGTGTTGTGATTTAGCTCGTTTCGGTCTAAAACAGCTTGTTTCGCTGTATTAAGCAGAAATACATGCTTTTCGCGCAGTTATAAGAGAAAAAAGAGTTGACGCGTATCAGAGGAACACTTGTAAAACCGATGTGTTGTGATTTAGCTCGTTTCGGTCTAAAACAGCTTGTTTCGCTGTATTAAGCACGAATACATGCTTTTCGCGCAGTTATAAGAGAAAAAGTTTAGACGCGTATCAGAGGAACACTTGTAAAACCGATGTTTTGTGATTTAGCTCGTTTCGGTCTAAAACAGCTTGTTTCGTTGTATTAAGCAAGAATACATGCTTTTCGCGCAGTTATAAGAGAAAAAGTTTTGACGCGTATCAGAGGAACACTTGTAAAACCTTTGTGTTGTGATTTAGCTCGTTTCGGTCTAAAACAGCTTGTTTCGCTGTATTAAGCAAGAATACATGCTTTTCGCGCAGTTATAAGAGAAAAAGTTTTGACGAGTATCACGTGGATACTTGAAAAACCGATGTGTTCAGATTTAGCTCGTTTCGGTCTTAAACAGCTTGTTTCGTTGTATTAAGCACGAATACATGCTTTTCGCGCAGTTATAAGAGAAAACGTTTTGACGAGTATCACGTGGAACACTTGTAATACCGATGTGTTGTGATTTAGCTCGTTTCGGTTTAAAACAGCTTGTTTCGCTGTATTAAGCAAGAATACATGCTTTTCGCGCCGTTATAAGAGAAAAAGTTCAGACGCGTATCAGAGGAACACTTGTAAAACCGATGTGTTGTGATTTAGCTCGTTTCGGTCTAAAACAGCTTGTTTCGTAGTATTAAGCAAGAATACATGCTTTTCGCGCAGTTATAAGAGAAAAAGTTTTGACGCGTGTCAGAGGGACACTTGTAAAACCGATGTGTTCACATTTAGCTCGTTTCGGTCTAAAACAGCTTGTTTCGTTGTATTAAGCACGAATACATGCTTTTCGCGCAGTTATAAGAGAAAAAGTTTAGACGCGTATCAGAGGAACACTTGTAAAACCGATGTTTTGTGATTTAGCTCGTTTCGGTCTAAAACAGCTTGTTTCGTAGTATTAAGCAAGAATACATGCTTTTCGCGCCGTTATAAGAGAAAAAGTTTTGACGCGTATTAGAGGAACACTTGTAAAACCTTTGTGTTGTGATTTAGCTCGTTTCGGTCTAAAACAGCTTGTTTCGCTGTATTAAGCAAGAATACATGCTTTTCGCGCAGTTATAAGAGAAAACGTTTTGACGAGTATCACGTGGAACACTTGTAATACCGATGTGTTGTGATTTAGCTCGTTTCGGTCTAAAACAGCTTGTTTCGTTGTATTAAGCAAGAATACATGCTTTTCGCGCAGTTATAAGAGAAAAAGTTTTGACGCGTGTCACAGGGACACTTGGAAAACCGATGTGTTCAGATCTAGCTCGTTTTGGTCTAAAACAGCTTGTTTCGTTGTATTAAGCACGAATACATGCTTTTCGCGCAGTTATAAGAGAAAAAGTTTTGACGCGTATCAGAGGAACACTTGTAAAACCGATGTGTTGTGATTTAGCTCGTTTCGGTCTAAAACAGCTTGTTTCGCTGTATTAAGCAAGAATACATGCTTTTCGCGCAGTTATAAGAGAAAAAGTTTTGACGCGTGTCACAGGGACACTTGTAAAACCGATGTGTTCAGATTTAGCTCGTTTCGGTCTAAAACAGCTTGTTTCGTTGTATTTCGCACGAATACATGCTTTTCGCGCAGTTATAAGAGAAAAAGTTTAGACGCGTATCAGAGGAACACTTGTAAAACCGATGTGTTGTGATTTAGCTCGTTTCGGTCTAAAACAACTTGTTTCGCTGTATTAAGCAAGAATACATGCTTTTCGCGCAGTTATAAGAGAAAAAGTTTTGACGCCTGTCACAGGGACACTTGTAAAACCGATGTGTTCAGATTTAGCTCGTTTCGGTCTAAAACAGCTTGTTTCGTTGTATTAAGCACGAATACATGCTTTTCGCGCAGTTATAAGAGAAAAAGTTTAGAGGCGTATCAGAGGAACACTTGTAAAACCGATGTGTTGTGATTTAGCTCGTTTCGGTCTAAAACAGCTTGTTTCGCTGTATTAAGCAGAAATACATGCTTTTCGCGCAGTTATAAGAGAAAAAAGAGTTGACGCGTATCAGAGGAACACTTGTAAAACCGATGTGTTGTGATTTAGCTCGTTTCGGTCTAAAACAGCTTGTTTCGCTGTATTAAGCAAGAATACATGCTTTTCGCGCAGTTATAAGAGAAAAAGTTTTGACGCGTATTAGAGAGACACTTGTAAAACCGATGTGCTCAGATTTACCTCGTTTCGGTCTAAAACAGCTTGTTTCGTTGGACTAAGGACGAATACATGCTTTTCGCGCAGCTATAAGAGAAAAAAGAGTTGACGCGTATCAGAGGAACACTTGTAAAACCGATGTGTTGTGATTTAGCTCGTTTCGGTCTAAAACAGCTTGTTTCGCTGTATTAAGCAAGAATACATGCTTTTCGCGCAGTTATAAGAGAAAAAAATTTGACAGCTTGTTTCGCTGTATTAAGCAGGAATACATGCTTTTCGCGCAGTTATAAGAGAAAAAGTTTTGACGCGTATTAGAGAGACACTTGTAAAACCGATGTGTTGTGATTTAGCTCGTTTCGGTTTAAAACAGCTTGTTTCGTTGGACTAAGCAAGAATACATGCTTTTCGCGCAGTTATAAGAGAAAAAAGTTTTGACGCGTATCAGAGGAACACTTGTAAAACCGATGTGTTGTGATTTAGCTCATTTCGGTCTAAAACAGCTTGTTTCGCTGTATTAAGCAAGAATACATGCTTTTCGCGCAGTTATAAGAGAAAAAGTTTAGACGCGTATCAGAGGAACACTTGTAAAACCGATGTTTTGTGATTTAGCTCGTTTCGGTCTAAAACAGCTTGTTTCGTTGTATTAAGCAAGAATACATGCTTTTCGCGCAGTTATAAGAGAAAAAGATTTGACGCGTATCAGAGGAACACTTGTAAAACCTTTGTGTTGTGATTTAGCTCGTTTCGGTCTAAAACAGCTTGTTTCGCTGTATTAAGCAAGAATACATGCTTTTCGCGCAGTTATAAGAGAAAAAGTTTTGACGAGTATCACGTGGATACTTGTAAAACCGATGTGTTCAGATTTAGCTCGTTTCGGTCTTAAACAGCTTGTTTCGTTGTATTAAGCACGAATACATGCTTTTCGCGCAGTTATAAGAGAAAAAGTTTTGACGAGTATCACGTGGAACACTTGTAATACCGATGTGTTGTGATTTAGCTCGTTTCGGTTTAAAACAGCTTGTTTCGCTGTATTAAGCAAGAATACATGCTTTTCGCGCAGTTATAAGAGAAAAAGTTTAGACGCGTATCAGAGGAACACTTGTAAAACCGATGTGTTGTGATTTAGCTCGTTTCGGTCTAAAACAGCTTGTTTCGTAGTATTAAGCAAGAATAAATTCTTTTCGCGCAGTCATAAGAGAAAAAGTTTTGACGCGTATCAGAGGAACACTTGTAAAACCTTTGTGTTGTGATTTAGCTCGTTTCGGTCTAAAACAGCTTGTTTCGCTGTATTAAGCAAGAATACATGCTTTTCGCGCAGTTATAAGAGAAAAAGTTTTGACGCGTATCAGAGGAACACTTGTAAAACCTTTGTGTTGTGATTTAGCTCGTTTCGGTCTAAAACAGCTTGTTTCGCTGTATTAAGCAAGAATACATGCTTTTCGCAGAGAAAAAGTTTTGACGCGTGTCACAGGGACACTTGTAAAACCGATGTGTTCAGATTTAGCTCGTTTCGGTTTTAAACAACTTGTTTCGTTGTATTAAGCACGAATACATGCTTTACGCGCAGTTATAGAAGAAAAAGTTTTGACGCCTATTAGAGAGACACTTGTAAAACCGATGTGTTATGATTTAGCTCGTTTCGGTCTAAAACAGCTTGTTTCGTTGTATTAAGCAAGAATACATGCTTTTCGCGCAGTTATAGGAGAGAAAGTTTTGACGAGTATCACGTGGATACTTGTAAAACCGATGTGTTCAGATTTAGCTCGTTTCGGTCTAAAACAGCTTGTTTCGTTGTATTAAGCAAGAATACATGCTTTTCGCCCAGTTATAAGAGAAAACGTTTTGACGAGTATCACGTGGAACACTTGTAATACCGATGTGTTGTGATTTAGCTCGTTTCGGTCTAAAACAGCTTGTTTCGCTGTATTAAGCAAGAATACATGCTTTTCGCGCAGTTATAAGAGAAAAAGTTTTGACGCGTATCAGAGCAACACTTGTAAAACCGATGTGTTGTGATTTAGCTCATTTCGGTCTAAAACAGCTTGTTTCGTTGTATTAAGCAAGAATACATGCTTTTCGCTCAGTTATAAGAGAAAAAGTTTTGACGCGTATCAGAGGAACACTTGTAAAACCGATGTGTTGTGATTTAGCTCGTTTCGGTCTAAAACAGCTTGTTTCGCTGTATTAAGCAAGAATACATGCTTTTCGCGCAGTTATAAGAGAAAAAGTTTTGACGCGTGTCACAGGGACACTTGTAAAACCGATGTGTTCAGATTTAGCTCGTTTCGGTCTAAAACAGCTTGTTTCGTTGTATTTAGCACGAATACATGCTTTTCGCGCAGTTATAAGAGAAAAAGTTTAGACGCGTATCAGAGGAACACTTGTAAAACCGATGTGTTGTGATTTAGCTCGTTTCGGTCTAAAACAGCTTGTTTCGTTGGACTAAGGACGAATACATGCTTTTCGCGCAGCTATAAGAGAAAAAAGAGTTGACGCGTATCAGAGGAACACTTGTAAAACCGATGTGTTGTGATTTAGCTCGTTTCGGTCTAAAACAGCTTGTTTAGCTGTATTAAGCAAGAATACATGCTTTTCGCGCAGTTATAAGAGAAAAAAATTTGACAGCTTGTTTCGCTGTATTAAGCAGGAATACATGCTTTTCGCGCAGTTATAAGAGAAAAAGTTTTGACGCGTATTAGAGAGACACTTGTAAAACCGATGTGTTGTGATTTAGCTCGTTTCGGTTTAAAACAGCTTGTTTCGTTGGACTAAGCAAGAATACATGCTTTTCGCGCAGTTATAAGAGAAAAAAGTTTTGACGCGTATCAGAGGAACACTTGTAAAACCGATGTGTTGTGATTTAGCTCATTTCGGTCTAAAACAGCTTGTTTCGCTGTATTAAGCAAGAATACATGCTTTTCGCGCAGATATAAGAGAAAAAGTTTTGACGCGTGTCAGAGGGACACTTGTAAAACCGATGTGTTCACATTTAGCTCGTTTCGGTCTAAAACAGCTTGTTTCGTTGTATTAAGCACGAATACATGCTTTTCGCGCAGTTATAAGAGAAAAAGTTTAGACGCGTATCAGAGGAACACTTGTAAAACCGATGTTTTGTGATTTAGCTCGTTTCGGTCTAAAACAGCTTGTTTCGTTGTATTAAGCAAGAATACATGCTTTTCGCGCAGTTATAAGAGAAAAAGATTTGACGCGTATCAGAGGAACACTTGTAAAACCTTTGTGTTGTGATTTAGCTCGTTTCGGTCTAAAACAGCTTGTTTCGCTGTATTAAGCAAGAATACATGCTTTTCGCGCAGTTATAAGAGAAAAAGTTTTGACGAGTATCACGTGGATACTTGTAAAACCGATGTGTTCAGATTTAGCTCGTTTCGGTCTTAAACAGCTTGTTTCGTTGTATTAAGCACGAATACATGCTTTTCGCGCAGTTATAAGAGAAAAAGTTTTGACGAGTATCACGTGGAACACTTGTAATACCGATGTGTTGTGATTTAGCTCGTTTCGGTTTAAAACAGCTTGTTTCGCTGTATTAAGCAAGAATACATGCTTTTCGCGCAGTTATAAGAGAAAAAGTTTAGACGCGTATCAGAGGAACACTTGTAAAACCGATGTGTTGTGATTTAGCTCGTTTCGGTCTAAAACAGCTTGTTTCGTAGTATTAAGCAAGAATACATTCTTTTCGCGCAGTCATAAGAGAAAAAGTTTTGACGCGTATCAGAGGAACACTTGTAAAACCTTTGTGTTGTGATTTAGCTCGTTTCGGTCTAAAACAGCTTGTTTCGCTGTATTAAGCAAGAATACATGCTTTTCGCGCAGTTATAAGAGAAAAAGTTTTGACGCGTATCAGAGGAACACTTGTAAAACCTTTGTGTTGTGATTTAGCTCGTTTCGGTCTAAAACAGCTTGTTTCGCTGTATTAAGCAAGAATACATGCTTTTCGCAGAGAAAAAGTTTTGACGCGTGTCACAGGGACACTTGTAAAACCGATGTGTTCAGATTTAGCTCGTTTCGGTTTTAAACAACTTGTTTCGTTGTATTAAGCACGAATACATGCTTTACGCGCAGTTATAGAAGAAAAAGTTTTGACGCCTATTAGAGAGACACTTGTAAAACCGATGTGTTATGATTTAGCTCGTTTCGGTCTAAAACAGCTTGTTTCGTTGTATTAAGCAAGAATACATGCTTTTCGCGCAGTTATAAGAGAGAAAGTTTTGACGAGTATCACGTGGATACTTGTAAAACCGATGTGTTCAGATTTAGCTCGTTTCGGTCTAAAACAGCTTGTTTCGTTGTATTAGGCAAGAATACATGCTTTTCGCCCAGTTATAAGAGAAAACGTTTTGACGAGTATCACGTGGAACACTTGTAATACCGATGTGTTGTGATTTAGCTCGTTTCGGTCTAAAACAGCTTGTTTCGCTGTATTAAGCAAGAATACATGCTTTTCGCGCAGTTATAAGAGAAAAAGTTTTGACGCGTATCAGAGGAACACTTGTAAAACCGATGTGTTGTGATTTAGCTCATTTCGGTCTAAAACAGCTTGTTTCGTTGTATTAAGCAAGAATACATGCTTTTCGCGCAGTTATAAGAGAAAAAGTTTTGACGCGTATCAGAGGAACACTTGTAAAACCGATGTGTTGTGATTTAGCTCGTTTCGGTCTAAAACAGCTTGTTTCGCTGTATTAAGCAAGAATACATGCTTTTCGCGCAGTTATAAGAGAAAAAGTTTTGACGCGTGTCACAGGGACACTTGTAAAACCGATGTGTTCAGATTTAGCTCGTTTCGGTCTAAAACAGCTTGTTTCGTTGTATTTAGCACGAATACATGCTTTTCGCGCAGTTAAAAGAGAAAAAGTTTAGACGCGTATCAGAGGAACACTTGTAAAACCGATGTGTTGTGATTTAGCTCGTTTCGGTCTAAAACAACTTGTTTCGCTGTATTAAGCAAGAATACATGCTTTTCGCGCAGTTATAAGAGAAAAAGTTTTGACGCCTGTCACAGGGACACTTGTAAAACCGATGTGTTCAGATTTAGCTCGTTTCGGTCTAAAACAGCTTGTTTCGTTGTATTAAGCACGAATACATGCTTTTCGCGCAGTTATAAGAGAAAAAGTTTAGAGGCGTATCAGAGGAACACTTGTAAAACCGATGTGTTGTGATTTAGCTCGTTTCGGTCTAAAACAGCTTGTTTCGCTGTATTAAGCAAGAATACATGCTTTTCGCGCAGTTATAAGAGAAAAAAATTTGACAGCTTGTTTCGCTGTATTAAGCAGGAATACATGCTTTTCGCGCAGTTATAAGAGAAAAAGTTTTGACGCGTATTTGAGAGACACTTGTAAAACCTATGTGTTGTGATTTAGCTCGTTTCGGTCTAAAACAGCTTGTTTCGTTGGACTAAGCAAGAATACATGCTTTTCGCGCAGTTATAAGAGAAAAAAGTTTTGACGCGTATCAGAGGAACACTTGTAAAACCGATGTGTTGTGATTTAGTTCATTTCGGTCTAAAACAGCTTGTTTCGCTGTATTAAGCAAGAATACATGCTTTTCGCGCAGTTATAAGAGAAAAAGTTTTGACGCGTGTCAGAGGGACACTTGTAAAACCGATGTGTTCACATTTAGCTCGTTTCGGTCTAAAACAGCTTGTTTCGTTGTATTAAGCACGAATACATGCTTTTCGCGCAGTTATAAGAGAAAAAGTTTAGACGCGTATCAGAGGAACACTTGTAAAACCGATGTTTTGTGATTTAGCTCGTTTCGGTCTAAAACAGCTTGTTTCGTTGTATTAAGCAAGAATACATGCTTTTCGCGCAGTTATAAGAGAAAAAGTTTTGACGCGTATCAGAGGAACACTTGTAAAACCTTTGTGTTGTGATTTAGCTCGTTTCGGTCTAAAACAGCTTGTTTCGCTGTATTAAGCAAGAATACATGCTTTTCGCGCAGTTATAAGAGAAAAAGTTTTGACGAGTATCACCTGGATACTTGAAAAACCGATGTGTTCAGATTTAGCTCGTTTCGGTCTTAAACAGCTTGTTTCGTTGTATTAAGCACGAATACATGCTTTTCGCGCAGTTATAAGAGAAAAAGTTTTGACGAGTATCACGTGGAACACTTGTAATACCGATGTGTTGTGATTTAGCTCGTTTCGGTTTAAAACAGCTTGTTTCGCTGTATTAAGCAAGAATACATGCTTTTCGCGCAGTTATAAGAGAAAAAGTTCAGACGCGTATCAGAGGAACACTTGTAAAACCGATGTGTTGTGATTTAGCTCGTTTCGGTCTAAAACAGCTTGTTTCGTAGTATTAAGCAAGAATACATGCTTTTCGCGCAGTTATAAGAGAAAAAGTTTTGACGCGTGTCAGAGGGACACTTGTAAAACCGATGTGTTCACATTTAGCTCGTTTCGGTCTAAAACAGCTTGTTTCGTTGTATTAAGCACGATTACATGCTTTTCGCGCAGTTATAAGAGAAAAAGTTTAGACGCGTATCAGAGGAACACTTGTAAAACCGATGTTTTGTGATTTAGCTCGTTTCGGTCTAAAACAGCTTGTTTCGCTGTATTAAGCAAGAATACATGCTTTTCGCGCAGTTATAAGAGAAAAAGTTTTGACGCGTATTAGAGGAACACTTGTAAAACCTTTGTGTTGTGATTTAGCTTGTTTCGGTCTAAAACAGCTTGTTTCGCTGTATTAAGCAAGAATACATGCTTTTCGCGCAGTTATAAGAGAAAAAGTTTTGACGCGTGTCACAGGGACACTTGTAAAACCGATGTGTTCAGATTTAGCTCGTTTCGGTTTTAAACAACTTGTTTCGTTGTATTAAGCACGAATACATGCTTTACGCGCAGTTATAGAAGAAAAAGTTTTGACGCCTATTAGAGAGACACTTGTAAAACCGATGTGTTATGATTTAGCTCGTTTCGGTCTAAAACAGCTTGTTTCGTTGTATTAAGCAAGAATACATGCTTTTCGCGCAGTTATAAGAGAGAAAGTTTTGACGAGTATCACGTGGATACTTGTAAAACCGATGTGTTCAGATTTAGCTCGTTTCGGTCTAAAACAGCTTGTTTCGTTGTATTAAGCAAGAATACATGCTTTTCGCCCAGTTATAAGAGAAAACGTTTTGACGAGTATCACGTGGAACACTTGTAATACCGATGTGTTGTGATTTAGCTCGTTTCGGTCTAAAACAGCTTGTTTCGTTGTATTAAGCAAGAATACATGCTTTTCGCGCAGTTATAAGAGAAAAAGTTTTGACGCGTATCAGAGGAACACTTGTAAAACCTTTGTGTTGTGATTTAGCTCGTTTCGGTCTAAAACAGCTTGTTTCGCTGTATTAAGCAAGAATACATGCTTTTCGCGCAGTTATAAGAGAAAAAGTTTTGACGAGTATCACGTGGATACTTGAAAAACCGATGTGTTCAGATTTAGCTCGTTTCGGTCTTAAACAGCTTGTTTCGTTGTATTAAGCACGAATACATGCTTTTCGCGCAGTTATAAGAGAAAAAGTTTTGACGAGTATCACGTGGAACACTTGTAATACCGATGTGTTGTGATTTAGCTCGTTTCGGTTTAAAACAGCTTGTTTCGCTGTATTAAGCAAGAATACATGCTTTCGCGCAGTTATAAGAGAAAAAGTTCAGACGCGTATCAGAGGAACACTTGTAAAACCGATGTGTTGTGATTTAGCTCGTTTCGGTCTAAAACAGCTTGTTTCGTATATTAAGCAAGAATACATGCTTTTCGCGCAGTTATAAGAGAAAAAGTTTTGACGCGTGTCAGAGGGACACTTGTAAAACCGATGTGTTCACATTTAGCTCGTTTCGGTCTAAAACAGCTTGTTTCGTTGTATTAAGCACGAATACATGCTTTTCGCGCAGTTATAAGAGAAAAAGTTTAGACGCGTATCAGAGGAACACTTGTAAAACCGATGTTTTGTGATTTAGCTCGTTTCGGTCTAAAACAGCTTGTTTCGCTGTATTAAGCAAGAATACATGCTTTTCGCGCAGTTATAAGAGAAAAAGTTTGACGCGTGTCACAGGGACACTTGTAAAACCGATGTGTTGTGATTTAGCTCGTTTCGGTCTAAAACAGCTTGTTTCGCTGTATTAAGCAAGAATACATGCTTTTCGCGCAGTTATAAGAGAAAAAGTTTTGAAGCGTATCAGAGGAACACTTGTAAAACCGATGTGTTGTGATTTAGCTCATTTCGGTCTAAAACAGCTTGTTTCGTTGTATTAAGCAAGAATACATGCTTTTCGCGCAGTTATAAGAGAAAAAGTTTGACGCGTATCAGAGGAACACTTGTAAACCGATGTGTTGTGATTTAGCTCGTTTCGGTCTAAAACAGCTTGTTTCGCTGTATTAAGCAAGAATACATGCTTTTCGCGCAGTTATAAGAGAAAAAGTTTTGACGCGTGTCACAGGACACTTGTAAAACCGATGTGTTCAGATTTAGCTCGTTTCGGTCTAAAACAGCTTGTTTCGTTGTATTTAGCACGAATACATGCTTTTCGCGCAGTTATAAGAGAAAAAGTTTAGACGCGTATCAGAGGAACACTTGTAAAACCGATGTGTTGTGATTTAGCTCGTTTCGGTCTAAAACAACTTGTTTCGCTGTATTAAGCAAGAATACATGCTTTTCGCGCAGTTATAAGAGAAAAAGTTTTGATGCCTGTCACAGGGACACTTGTAAAACCGATGTGTTCAGATTTAGCTCGTTTCGGTCTAAAACAGCTTGTTTCGTTGTATTAAGCACGAATACATGCTTTTCGCGCAGTTATAAGAGAAAAAGTTTAGAGGCGTATCAGAGGAACACTTGTAAAACCGATGTGTTGTGATTTAGCTCGTTTCGGTCTAAAACAGCTTGTTTCGCTGTATTAAGCAGAAATACATGCTTTTCGCGCAGTTATAAGAGAAAAAAGAGTTGACGCGTATCAGAGGAACACTTGTAAAACCGATGTGTTGTGATTTAGCTCGTTTCGGTCTAAAACAGCTTGTTTCGCTGTATTAAGCAAGAATACATGCTTTTCGCGCAGTTATAAGAGAAAAAATTTTGACGCGTATTAGAGAGACACTTGTAAAACCGATGTGTTCAGATTTACCTCGTTTCGGTCTAAAACAGCTTGTTTCGTTGGACTAAGCACGAATACATGCTTTTCGCGCAGCTATAAGAGAAAAAAGAGTTGACGCGTATCAGAGGAACACTTGTAAAACCGATGTGTTGTGATTTAGCTCGTTTCGGTCTAAACAGCTTATTTCGCTGTATTAAGCAAGAATACATGCTTTTCGCGCAGTTATAAGAGAAAAAAATTTGACAGCTTGTTTCGCTGTATTAAGCAGGAATACATGCTTTTCGCGCAGTTATAAGAGAAAAAGTTTTGACGCGTATAGAGAGACACTTGTAAAACCGATGTGTTGTGATTTAGCTCGTTTCGGTCTAAAACAGCTTGTTTCGTTGGACTAAGCAAGAATACATGCTTTTCGCGCAGTTATAAGAGAAAAAAGTTTTGACGCGTATCAGAGGAACACTTGTAAAACCGATGTGTTGTGATTTAGCTCATTCGGTCTAAAACAGCTTGTTTCGCTGTATTAAGCAAGAATACATGCTTTTCGCGCAGCTATAAGAGAAAAAGTTTTGACGCGTGTCAGAGGGACACTTGTAAAACCGATGTGTTCACATTTAGCTCGTTTCGGTCTAAAACAGCTTGTTTCGTTGTATTAAGCACGAATACATGCTTTTCGCGCAGTTATAAGAGAAAAAGTTTAGACGCGTATCAGAGGAACACTTGTAAAACCGATGTTTTGTGATTTAGCTCGTTTCGGTCTAAAACAGCTTGTTTCGTTGTATTAAGCAAGAATACATGCTTTTCGCGCAGTTATAAGAGAAAAAGTTTTGACGCGTATCAGAGGAACACTTGTAAAACCTTTGTGTTGTGATTTAGCTCGTTTCGGTCTAAAACAGCTTGTTTCGCTGTATTAAGCAAGAATACATGCTTTTCGCGCAGTTATAAGAGAAAAAGTTTTGACGAGTATCACGTGGATACTTGAAAAACCGATGTGTTCAGATTTAGCTCGTTTCGGTCTTAAACAGCTTGTTTCGTTGTATTAAGCACGAATACATGCTTTTCGCGCAGTTATAAGAGAAAAAGTTTTGACGAGTATCACGTGGAACACTTGTAATACCGATGTGTTGTGATTTAGCTCGTTTCGGTTTAAAACAGCTTGTTTCGCTGTATTAAGCAAGAATACATGCTTTTCGCGCAGTTATAAGAGAAAAAGTTCAGACGCGTATCAGAGGAACACTTGTAAAACCGATGTGTTGTGATTTAGCTCGTTTCGGTCTAAAACAGCTTGTTTCGTAGTATTAAGCAAGAATACATGCTTTTCGCGCAGTTATAAGAGAAAAAGTTTTGACGCGTGTCAGAGGGACACTTGTAAAACCGATGTGTTCACATTTAGCTCGTTTCGGTCTAAAACAGCTTGTTTCGTTGTATTAAGCACGAATACATGCTTTTCGCGCAGTTATAAGAGAAAAAGTTTAGACGCGTATCAGAGGAACACTTGTAAAACCGATGTTTTGTGATTTAGCTCGTTTCGGTCTAAAACAGCTTGTTTCGTAGTATTAAGCAAGAATACATGCTTTTCGCGCAGTTATAAGAGAAAAAGTTTGACGCGTATTAGAGGAACACTTGTAAAACCTTTGTGTTGTGATTTAGCTCGTTTCGGTCTAAAACAGCTTGTTTCGCTGTATTAAGCAAGAATACATGCTTTTCGCGCAGTTATAAGAGAAAAAGTTTTGACGCGTGTCACAGGGACACGTAAAACCGATGTGTTCAGATTTAGCTCGTTTCGGTTTTAAACAACTTGTTTCGTTGTATTAAGCCCGAATACATGCTTTACGCGCAGTTATAGAAGAAAAAGGATTGACGCCTATTAGAGAGACACTTGTAAAACCGATGTGTTATGATTTAGCTCGTTTCGGTCTAAAACAGCTTGTTTCGTTGTATTAAGCAAGAATACATGCTTTTCGCGCAGTTATAAGAGAGAAAGTTTTGACGAGTATCACGTGGATACTTGTAAAACTGATGTGTTCAGATTTAGCTCGTTTCGGTCTAAAACAGCTTGTTTCGTTGTATTAAGCAAGAATACATGCTTTTCGCCCAGTTATAAGAGAAAAAGTTTAGACGCGTATCAGAGGAACACTTGTAAAACCGATGTGTTGTGATTTAGCTCGTTTCGGTCTAAACAACTTGTTTCGCTGTATTAAGCAAGAATACATGCTTTTCGCGCAGTTATAAGAGAAAAGTTTTGATGCTGTCACAGGGACACTTGTAAAACCGATGTGTTCAGATTTAGCTCGTTTCGGTCTAAAACAGCTTGTTTCGTTGTATTAAGCACGAATACATGCTTTTCGCGCAGTTATAAGAGAAAAAAGTTCAGACGCGTATCAGAGGAACACTTGTAAAACCGATGTGTTGTGATTTAGCTCGTTTCGGTCTAAAACAGCTTGTTTCGTAGTATTAAGCAAGAATACATGCTTTTCGCGCAGTTATAAGAGAAAAAGTTTTGACGCGTGTCAGAGGGACACTTGTAAAACCGATGTGTTCACATTTAGCTCGTTTCGGTCTAAAACAGCTTGTTTCGTTGTATTAAGCACGATTACATGCTTTTCGCGCAGTTATAAGAGAAAAAGTTTAGACGCGTATCAGAGGAACACTTGTAAAACCGATGTTTTGTGATTTAGCTCGTTTCGGTCTAAACAGCTTGTTTCGCTGTATTAAGCAAGAATACATGCTTTTCGCGCAGTTATAAGAGAAAAAGTTTTGACGCGTATTAGAGGAACACTTGTAAAACCTTTGTGTTGTGATTTAGCTTGTTTCGGTCTAAAACAGCTTGTTTCGCTGTATTAAGCAAGAATACATGCTTTTCGCGCAGTTATAAGAGAAAAAGTTTTGACGCGTGTCACAGGGACACTTGTAAACCGATGTGTTCAGATTTAGCTCGTTTCGGTTTTAAACAACTTGTTTCGTTGTATTAAGCACGAATACATGCTTTACGCGCAGTTATAGAAGAAAAAGTTTTGACGCCTATTAGAGAGACACTTGTAAAACCGATGTGTTATGATTTAGCTCGTTTCGGTCTAAAACAGCTTGTTTCGTTGTATTAAGCAAGAATACATGCTTTTCGCGCAGTTATAAGAGAGAAAGTTTTGACGAGTATCACGTGGATACTTGTAAAACCGATGTGTTCAGATTTAGCTCGTTTCGGTCTAAAACAGCTTGTTTCGTTGTATTAAGCAAGAATACATGCTTTTCGCCCAGTTATAAGAGAAAACGTTTTGACGAGTATCACGTGGAACACTTGTAATACCGATGTGTTGTGATTTAGCTCGTTTCGGTCTAAAACAGCTTGTTTCGTTGTATTAAGCAAGAATACATGCTTTTCGCGCAGTTATAAGAGAAAAAGTTTTGACGCGTATCAGAGGAACACTTGTAAAACCTTTGTGTTGTGATTTAGCTCGTTTCGGTCTAAAACAGCTTGTTTCGCTGTATTAAGCAAGAATACATGCTTTTCGCGCAGTTATAAGAGAAAAAGTTTTGACGAGTATCACGTGGATACTTGAAAAACCGATGTGTTCAGATTTAGCTCGTTTCGGTCTTAAACAGCTTGTTTCGTTGTATTAAGCACGAATACATGCTTTTCGCGCAGTTATAGAGAAAAAGTTTTGACGAGTATCACGTGGAACACTTGTAATACCGATGTGTTGTGATTTAGCTCGTTTCGGTTTAAAACAGCTTGTTTCGCTGTATTAAGCAAGAATACATGCTTTTCGCGCAGTTATAAGAGAAAAAGTTCAGACGCGTATCAGAGAACACTTGTAAACCGATGTGTTGTGATTTAGCTCGTTTCGGTCTAAAACAGCTTGTTTCGTATATTAAGCAAGAATACATGCTTTTCGCGCAGTTATAAGAGAAAAAGTTTTGACGCGTGTCAGAGGGACACTTGTAAAACCGATGTGTTCACATTTAGCTCGTTTCGGTCTAAAACAGCTTGTTTCGTTGTATTAAGCACGAATACATGCTTTTCGCGCAGTTATAAGAGAAAAAGTTTAGACGCGTATCAGAGGAACACTTGTAAAACCGATGTTTGTGATTTAGCTCGTTTCGGTCTAAAACAGCTTGTTTCGCTGTATTAAGCAAGAATACATGCTTTTCGCGCAGTTATAAGAGAAAAGTTTTGACGCGTGTCACAGGGACACTTGTAAAACCGATGTGTTGTGATTTAGCTCGTTTCGGTCTAAAACAGCTTGTTTCGCTGTATTAAGCAAGAATACATGCTTTTCGCGCAGTTATAAGAGAAAAAGTTTTGAAGCGTATCAGAGGAACACTTGTAAAACCGATGTGTTGTGATTTAGCTCATTTCGGTCTAAAACAGCTTGTTTCGTTGTATTAAGCAAGAATACATGCTTTTCGCGCAGTTATAAGAGAAAAAGTTTTGACGCGTATCAGAGGAACACTTGTAAAACCGATGTGTTGTGATTTAGCTCGTTTCGGTCTAAAACAGCTTGTTTCGCTGTATTAAGCAAGAATACATGCTTTTCGCGCAGTTATAAGAGAAAAAGTTTTGACGCGTGTCACAGGGACACTTGTAAAACCGATGTGTTCAGATTTAGCTCGTTTCGGTCTAAAACAGCTTGTTTCGTTGTATTAGCACGAATACATGCTTTTCGCGCAGTTATAAGAGAAAAAGTTTAGACGCGTATCAGAGGAACACTTGTAAAACCGATGTGTTGTGATTTAGCTCGTTTCGGTCTAAAACAACTTGTTTCGCTGTATTAAGCAAGAATACATGCTTTCGCGCAGTTATAAGAGAAAAAGTTTGATGCCTGTCACAGGGACACTTGTAAAACCGATGTGTTCAGATTTAGCTCGTTTCGGTCTAAAACAGCTTGTTTCGTTGTATTAAGCACGAATACATGCTTTTCGCGCAGTTATAAGAGAAAAAGTTTAGAGGCGTATCAGAGGAACACTTGTAAAACCGATGTGTTGTGATTTAGCTCGTTTCGGTCTAAAACAGCTTGTTTCGCTGTATTAAGCAGAAATACATGCTTTTCGCGCAGTTATAAGAGAAAAAAGAGTTGACGCGTATCAGAGGAACACTTGTAAAACCGATGTGTTGTGATTTAGCTCGTTTCGGTCTAAAACAGCTTGTTTCGCTGTATTAAGCAAGAATACATGCTTTCGCGCAGTTATAAGAGAAAAATTTTGACGCGTATTAGAGAGACACTTGTAAAACCGATGTGTTCAGATTTACCTCGTTTCGGTCTAAAACAGCTTGTTTCGTTGGACTAAGCACGAATACATGCTTTTCGCGCAGCTATAAGAGAAAAAAGAGTTGACGCGTATCAGAGGAACACTTGTAAAACCGATGTGTTGTGATTTAGCTCGTTTCGGTCTAAAACAGCTTATTTCGCTGTATTAAGCAAGAATACATGCTTTTCGCGCAGTTATAAGAGAAAAAAATTTGACAGCTTGTTTCGCTGTATTAAGCAGGAATACATGCTTTCGCGCAGTTATAAGAGAAAAAGTTTTGACGCGTATTAGAGAGACACTTGTAAAACCGATGTGTTGTGATTTAGCTCGTTTCGGTCTAAAACAGCTTGTTTCGTTGGACTAAGCAAGAATACATGCTTTTCGCGCAGTTATAAGAGAAAAAAGTTTTGACGCGTATCAGAGGAACACTTGTAAAACCGATGTGTTGTGATTTAGCTCATTTCGGTCTAAAACAGCTTGTTTCGCTGTATTAAGCAAGAATACATGCTTTTCGCGCAGCTATAAGAGAAAAAGTTTTGACGCGTGTCAGAGGGACACTTGTAAAACCGATGTGTTCACATTTAGCTCGTTTCGGTCTAAAACAGCTTGTTTCGTTGTATTAAGCACGAATACATGCTTTTCGCGCAGTTATAAGAGAAAAAGTTTAGACGCGTATCAGAGGAACACTTGTAAAACCGATGTTTTGTGATTTAGCTCGTTTCGGTCTAAAACAGCTTGTTTCGTTGTATTAAGCAAGAATACATGCTTTTCGCGCAGTTATAAGAGAAAAAGTTTTGACGCGTATCAGAGGAACACTTGTAAAACCTTTGTGTTGTGATTTAGCTCGTTTCGGTCTAAAACAGCTTGTTTCGCTGTATTAAGCAAGAATACATGCTTTTCGCGCAGTTATAAGAGAAAAAGTTTTGACGAGTATCACGTGGATACTTGAAAAACCGATGTGTTTCAGATTTAGCTCGTTTCGGTCTTAAACAGCTTGTTTCGTTGTATTAAGCACGAATACATGCTTTTCGCGCAGTTATAAGAGAAAAAGTTTTGACGAGTATCACGTGGAACACTTGTAATACCGATGTGTTGTGATTTAGCTCGTTTCGGTTTAAAACAGCTTGTTTCGCTGTATTAAGCAAGAATACATGCTTTTCGCGCAGTTATAAGAGAAAAAGTTCAGACGCGTATCAGAGGAACACTTGTAAAACCGATGTGTTGTGATTTAGCTCGTTTCGGTCTAAAACAGCTTGTTTCGTAGTATTAAGCAAGAATACATGCTTTTCGCGCAGTTATAAGAGAAAAAGTTTTGACGCGTGTCAGAGGGACACTTGTAAAACCGATGTGTTCACATTTAGCTCGTTTCGGTCTAAAACAGCTTGTTTCGTTGTATTAAGCACGAATACATGCTTTTCGCGCAGTTATAAGAGAAAAAGTTTAGACGCGTATCAGAGGAACACTTGTAAAACCGATGTTTTGTGATTTAGCTCGTTTCGGTCTAAAACAGCTTGTTTCGTAGTATTAAGCAAGAATACATGCTTTTCGCGCAGTTATAAGAGAAAAAGTTTTGACGCGTATTAGAGGAACACTTGTAAAACCTTTGTGTTGTGATTTAGCTCGTTTCGGTCTAAAACAGCTTGTTTCGCTGTATTAAGCAAGAATACATGCTTTTCGCGCAGTTATAAGAGAAAAGTTTTGACGCGTGTCACAGGGACACGTAAAACCGATGTGTTCAGATTTAGCTCGTTTCGGTTTTAAACAACTTGTTTCGTTGTATTAAGCCCGAATACATGCTTTACGCGCAGTTATAGAAGAAAAAGGTTTGACGCCTATTAGAGAGACACTTGTAAAACCGATGTGTTATGATTTAGCTCGTTTCGGTCTAAAACAGCTTGTTTCGTTGTATTAAGCAAGAATACATGCTTTTCGCGCAGTTATAAGAGAGAAAGTTTTGACGAGTATCACGTGGATACTTGTAAAACTGATGTGTCAGATTTAGCTCGTTTCGGTCTAAAACAGCTTGTTTCGTTGTATTAAGCAAGAATACATGCTTTTCGCCCAGTTATAAGAGAAAAAGTTTAGACGCGTATCAGAGGAACACTTGTAAAACCGATGTGTTGTGATTTAGCTCGTTTCGGTCTAAAACAACTTGTTTCGCTGTATTAAGCAAGAATACATGCTTTTCGCGCAGTTATAAGAGAAAAAGTTTTGATGCCTGTCACAGGGACACTTGTAAAACCGATGTGTTCAGATTTAGCTCGTTTCGGTCTAAAACAGCTTGTTTCGTTGTATTAAGCACGAATACATGCTTTTCGCGCAGTTATAAGAGAAAAAGTTTAGAGGCGTATCAGAGGAACACTTGTAAAACCGATGTGTTGTGATTTAGCTCGTTTCGGTCTAAAACAGCTTGTTTCGCTGTATTAAGCAGAAATACATGCTTTTCGCGCAGTTATAAGAGAAAAAAGAGTTGACGCGTATCAGAGGAACACTTGTAAAACCGATGTGTTGTGATTTAGCTCGTTTCGGTCTAAAACAGCTTGTTTCGCTGTATTAAGCAAGAATACATGCTTTTCGCGCAGTTATAAGAGAAAAAATTTTGACGCGTATTAGAGAGACACTTGTAAAACCGATGTGTTCAGATTTACCTCGTTTCGGTCTAAAACAGCTTGTTTCGTTGGACTAAGCACGAATACATGCTTTTCGCGCAGCTATAAGAGAAAAAAGAGTTGACGCGTATCAGAGGAACACTTGTAAAACCGATGTGTTGTGATTTAGCTCGTTTCGGTCTAAAACAGCTTATTTCGCTGTATTAAGCAAGAATACATGCTTTTCGCGCAGTTATAAGAGAAAAAAATTTGACAGCTTGTTTCGCTGTATTAAGCAGGAATACATGCTTTTCGCGCAGTTATAAGAGAAAAAGTTTTGACGCGTATTAGAGAGACACTTGTAAAACCGATGTGTTGTGATTTAGCTCGTTTCGGTCTAAAACAGCTTGTTTCGTTGGACTAAGCAAGAATACATGCTTTTCGCGCAGTTATAAGAGAAAAAAGTTTTGACGCGTATCAGAGGAACACTTGTAAAACCGATGTGTTGTGATTTAGCTCATTTCGGTCTAAAACAGCTTGTTTCGCTGTATTAAGCAAGAATACATGCTTTTCGCGCAGTTATAAGAGAAAAAGTTTTGACGCGTGTCAGAGGGACACTTGTAAAACCGATGTGTTCACATTTAGCTCGTTTCGGTCTAAAACAGCTTGTTTCGTTGTATTAAGCACGAATACATGCTTTTCGCGCAGTTATAAGAGAAAAAGTTAGACGCGTATCAGAGGAACACTTGTAAACCGATGTTTTGTGATTTAGCTCGTTTCGGTCTAAAACAGCTTGTTTCGTTGTATTAAGCAAGAATACATGCTTTTCGCGCAGTTATAAGAGAAAAAGTTTTGACGCGTATCAGAGGAACACTTGTAAAACCTTTGTGTTGTGATTTAGCTCGTTTCGGTCTAAAACAGCTTGTTTCGCTGTATTAAGCAAGAATACATGCTTTTCGCGCAGTTATAAGAGAAAAAAGTTTTGACGAGTATCACGTGGATACTTGAAAAACCGATGTGTTCAGATTTAGCTCGTTTCGGTCTTAAACAGCTTGTTTCGTTGTATTAAGCACGAATACATGCTTTTCGCGCAGTTATAAGAGAAAAAAGTTTTGACCAGTATCACGTGGAACACTTGTAATACCGATGTGTTGTGATTTAGCTCGTTTCGGTTTAAAACAGCTTGTTTCGCTGTATTAAGCAAGAATACATGCTTTTCGCGCAGTTATA
The DNA here is from genome assembly GCF_052857255.1 of Amblyomma americanum. NCBI lineage: Eukaryota > Metazoa > Arthropoda > Arachnida > Ixodida > Ixodidae > Amblyomma > Amblyomma americanum. The sequence continues at coordinate 106,351 of NW_027526704.1, read as the reverse complement.
AGAGAAAAAGTTCAGACGCGTATCAGAGGAACACTTGTAAAACCGATGTGTTGTGATTTAGCTCGTTTCGGTCTAAAACAGCTTGTTTCGTAGTATTAAGCAAGAATACATGCTTTTCGCGCAGTTATAAGAGAAAAAGTTTTGACGCGTGTCAGAGGGACACTTGTAAAACCGATGTGTTCACATTTAGCTCGTTTCGGTCTAAAACAGCTTGTGTCGTTGTATTAAGCACGAATACATGCTTTTCGCGCAGTTATAAGAGAAAAAGTTTAGACGCGTATCAGAGGAACACTTGTAAAACCGATGTTTTGTGATTTAGCTCGTTTCGGTCTAAAACAGCTTGTTTCGTAGTATTAAGCAAGAATACATGCTTTTCGCGCAGTTATAAGAGAAAAAGTTTTGACGCGTATTAGAGGAACACTTGTAAAACCTTTGTGTTGTGATTTAGCTCGTTTCGGTCTAAAACAGCTTGTTTCGCTGTATTAAGCAAGAATACATGCTTTTCGCGCAGTTATAAGAGAAAAAGTTTTGACGCGTGTCACAGGGACACGTAAAACCGATGTGTTCAGATTTAGCTCGTTTCGGTTTTAACAACTTGTTTCGTTGTATTAAGCCGAATACATGCTTTACGCGCAGTTATAGAAGAAAAAGGTTTGACGCCTATTAGAGAGACACTTGTAAAACCGATGTGTTATGATTTAGCTCGTTTCGGTCTAAAACAGCTTGTTTCGTTGTATTAAGCAAGAATACATGCTTTTCGCGCAGTTATAAGAGAGAAAGTTTTGACGAGTATCACGTGGATACTTGTAAAACTGATGTGTTTAGATTTAGCTCGTTTCGGTCTAAACAGCTTGTTTCGTTGTATTAAGCAAGAATACATGCTTTTCGCCCAGTTATAAGAGAAAACGTTTTGACGAGTATCACGTGGAACACTTGTAATACCGATGTGTTGTGATTTAGCTCGTTTCGGTCTAAAACAGCTTGTTTCGTTGTATTAAGCAAGAATACATGCTTTTCGCGCAGTTATAAGAGAAAAAGTTTTGACGCGTGTCACAGGGACACTTGGAAAACCGATGTGTTCAGATCTAGCTCGTTTTGGTCTAAAACAGCTTGTTTCGTTGTATTAAGCACGAATACATGCTTTTCGCGCAGTTATAAGAGAAAAAGTTTAGACGCGTATCAGAGGAACACTTGTAAAACCGATGTGTTGTGATTTAGCTCGTTTCGGTCTAAAACAGCTTGTTTCGCTGTATTAAGCAAGAATACATGCTTTTCGCGCAGTTATAAGAGAAAAAGTTTTGACGCGTGTCACAGGGACACTTGGAAAACCGATGTGTTCAGATCTAGCTCGTTTTGGTCTAAAACAGCTTGTTTCGTTGTATTAAGCACGAATACATGCTTTTCGCGCAGTTATAAGAGAAAAAGTTTAGACGCGTATCAGAGGAACACTTGTAAAACCGATGTGTTGTGATTTAGCTCGTTTCGGTCTAAAACAGCTTGTTTCGCTGTATTAAGCAAGAATACATGCTTTTCGCGCAGTTATAAGAGAAAAAGTTTTGACGCGTGTCACAGGGACACTTGTAAAACCGATGTGTTCAGATTTAGCTCGTTTCGGTCTAAAACAGCTTGTTTCGTTGTATTTAGCACGAATACATGCTTTTCGCGCAGTTATAAGAGAAAAAGTTTAGACGCGTATCAGAGGAACACTTGTAAAACCGATGTGTTGTGATTAGCTCGTTTCGGTCTAAAACAACTTGTTTCGCTGTATTAAGCAAGAATACATGCTTTTCGCGCAGTTATAAGAGAAAAAGTTTTGACGCGTGTCACAGGGACACTTGTAAAACCGATGTGTTCAGATTTAGCTCGTTTCGGTCTAAAACAGCTTGTTTTGTTGTATTAAGCACGAATACATGCTTTTCGCGCAGTTATAAGAGAAAAAGTTTAGAGGCGTATCAGAGGAACACTTGTAAAACCGATGTGTTGTGATTTAGCTCGTTTCGGTCTAAAACAGCTTGTTTCGCTGTATTAAGCAGAAATACATGCTTTTCGCGCAGTTATAAGAGAAAAAGAGTTGACGCGTATCAGAGGAACACTTGTAAAACCGATGTGTTGTGATTTAGCTCGTTTCGGTCTAAAACAGCTTGTTTCGCTGTATTAAGCAAGAATACATGCTTTTCGCGCAGTTATAAGAGAAAAAGTTTTGACGCGTATTAGAGAGACACTTGTAAAACCGATGTGTTCAGATTTACCTCGTTTCGGTCTAAAACAGCTTGTTTCGTTGGACTAAGCACGAATACATGCTTTTCGCGCAGCTATAAGAGAAAAAAGAGTTGACGCGTATCAGAGGAACACTGGTAAAACCGATGTGTTGTGATTTAGCTCGTTTCGGTCTAAAACAGCTTGTTTCGCTGTATTAAGCAAGAATACATGCTTTTCGCGCAGTTATAGGAGAAAAAAATTTGACAGCTTGTTTCGCTGTATTAAGCAGGAATACATGCTTTTCGCGCAGTTATAAGAGAAAAAGTTTTGACGCGTATTAGAGAGACACTTGTAAAACCGATGTGTTGTGATTTAGCTCGTTTCGGTCTAAAACAGCTTGTTTCGTTGGACTAAGCAAGAATACATGCTTTTCGTGCAGTTATAAGAGAAAAAAGTTTTGACGCGTATCAGAGGAACACTTGTAAAACCGATGTGTTGTGATTTAGCTCATTTCGGTCTAAAACAGCTTGTTTCGCTGTATTAAGCAAGAATACATGCTTTTCGCGCAGTTATAAGAGAAAAAGTTTTGACGCGTGTCAGAGGGACACTTGTAAAACCGATGTGTTCACATTTAGCTCGTTTCGGTCTAAAACAGCTTGTTTCGTTGTATTAAGCAAGAATACATGCTTTTCGCGCAGTTATAAGAGAAAATGTTTAGACGCGTATCAGAGGAACACTTGTAAAACCGATGTTTTGTGATTTAGCTCGTTTCGGTCTAAAACAGCTTGTTTCGTTGTATTAAGCAAGAATACATGCTTTTCGCGCAGTTATAAGAGAAAAAGTTTTGACGCGTATCAGAGGAACACTTGTAAAACCTTTGTGTTGTGATTTAGCTCGTTTCGGTCTAAAACAGCTTGTTTCGCTGTATTAAGCAAGAATACATGCTTTTCGCGCAGTTATAAGAGAAAAAGTTTTGACGAGTATCACGTGGATACTTGTAAAACCGATGTGTTCAGATTTAGCTCGTTTCGGTCTTAAACAGCTTGTTTCGTTGTATTAAGCACGAATACATGCTTTTCGCGCAGTTATAAGAGAAAAAGTTTTGACGAGTATCACGTGGAACACTTGTAATACCGATGTGTTGTGATTTAGCTCGTTTCGGTTTAAAACAGCTTGTTTCGCTGTATTAAGCAAGAATACATGCTTTTCGCGCAGTTATAAGTGAAAAAGTTTAGACGCGTATCAGAGGAACACTTGTAAAACCGATGTGTTGTGATTTAGCTCGTTTCGGTCTAAAACAGCTTGTTTCGTAGTATTAAGCAAGAATACATTCTTTTCGCGCAGTCATAAGAGAAAAAGTTTTGACGCGTATCAGAGGAACACTTGTAAAACCTTTCTGTTGTGATTTAGCTCGTTTCGGTCTAAAACAGCTTGTTTCGCTGTATTAAGCAAGAATACATGCTTTTCGCGCAGTTATAAGAGAAAAAGTTTTGACGAGTATCACGTGGATACTTGTAAAACCGATGTGTTCCGATTTAGCTCGTTTCGGTCTTAAACAGCTTGTTTCGTTGTATTAAGCACGAATACATGCTTTTCGCGCAGTTATAAGAGAAAAAGTTTTGACGCGTATCAGAGGAACACTTGTAAAACCTTTGTGTTGTGATTTAGCTCGTTTCGGTCTAAAACAGCTTGTTTCGCTGTATTAAGCAAGAATACATGCTTTTCGCGCAGTTATAAGAGAAAAAGTTTTGACGCGTGTCACAGGGACACTTGTAAAACCGATGTGTTCAGATTTAGCTCGTTTCGGTCTAAAACAGCTTGTTTCGTTGTATTTAGCACGAATACATGCTTTTCGCGCAGTTATAAGAGAAAAAGTTTAGACGCGTATCAGAGGAACACTTGTAAAACCGATGTGTTGTGATTTAGCTCGTTTCGGTCTAAAACAACTTGTTTCGCTGTATTAAGCAAGAATACATGCTTTTCGCGCAGTTATAAGAGAAAAAGTTTTGACGCGTGTCACAGGGACACTTGTAAAACCGATGTGTTCAGATTTAGCTCGTTTCGGTCTAAAACAGCTTGTTTTGTTGTATTAAGCACGAATACATGCTTTTCGCGCAGTTATAAGAGAAAAAGTTTAGAGGCGTATCAGAGGAACACTTGTAAAACCGATGTGTTGTGATTTAGCTCGTTTCGGTCTAAAACAGCTTGTTTCGCTGTATTAAGCAGAAATACATGCTTTTCGCGCAGTTATAAGAGAAAAAAGAGTTGACGCGTATCAGAGGAACACTTGTAAAACCGATGTGTTGTGATTTAGCTCGTTTCGGTCTAAAACAGCTTGTTTCGCTGTATTAAGCAAGAATACATGCTTTTCGCGCAGTTATAAGAGAAAAAGTTTTGACGCGTATTAGAGAGACACTTGTAAAACCGATGTGTTCAGATTTACCTCGTTTCGGTCTAAAACAGCTTGTTTCGTTGGACTAAGCACGAATACATGCTTTTCGCGCAGCTATAAGAGAAAAAAGAGTTGACGCGTATCAGAGGAACACTGGTAAAACCGATGTGTTGTGATTTAGCTCGTTTCGGTCTAAAACAGCTTGTTTCGCTGTATTAAGCAAGAATACATGCTTTTCGCGCAGTTATAGGAGAAAAAAATTTGACAGCTTGTTTCGCTGTATTAAGCAGGAATACATGCTTTTCGCGCAGTTATAAGAGTAAAAGTTTTGACGCGTATTAGAGAGACACTTGTAAAACCGATGTGTTGTGATTTAGCTCGTTTCGGTCTAAAACAGCTTGTTTCGTTGGACTAAGCAAGAATACATGCTTTTCGTGCAGTTATAAGAGAAAAAAGTTTTGACGCGTATCAGAGGAACACTTGTAAAACCGATGTGTTGTGATTTAGCTCATTTCGGTCTAAAACAGCTTGTTTCGCTGTATTAAGCAAGAATACATGCTTTTCGCGCAGTTATAAGAGAAAAAGTTTTGACGCGTGTCAGAGGGACACTTGTAAAACCGATGTGTTCACATTTAGCTCGTTTCGGTCTAAAACAGCTTGTTTCGTTGTATTAAGCAAGAATACATGCTTTTCGCGCAGTTATAAGAGAAAATGTTTAGACGCGTATCAGAGGAACACTTGTAAAACCGATGTTTTGTGATTTAGCTCGTTTCGGTCTAAAACAGCTTGTTTCGTTGTATTAAGCAAGAATACATGCTTTTCGCGCAGTTATAAGAGAAAAAGTTTTGACGCGTATCAGAGGAACACTTGTAAAACCTTTGTGTTGTGATTTAGCTCGTTTCGGTCTAAAACAGCTTGTTTCGCTGTATTAAGCAAGAATACATGCTTTTCGCGCAGTTATAAGAGAAAAAGTTTTGACGAGTATCACGTGGATACTTGTAAAACCGATGTGTTCAGATTTAGCTCGTTTCGGTCTTAAACAGCTTGTTTCGTTGTATTAAGCACGAATACATGCTTTTCGCGCAGTTATAAGAGAAAAAGTTTTGACGAGTATCACGTGGAACACTTGTAATACCGATGTGTTGTGATTTAGCTCGTTTCGGTTTAAAACAGCTTGTTTCGCTGTATTAAGCAAGAATACATGCTTTTCGCGCAGTTATAAGTGAAAAAGTTTAGACGCGTATCAGAGGAACACTTGTAAAACCGATGTGTTGTGATTTAGCTCGTTTCGGTCTAAAACAGCTTGTTTCGTAGTATTAAGCAAGAATACATTCTTTTCGCGCAGTCATAAGAGAAAAAGTTTTGACGCGTATCAGAGGAACACTTGTAAAACCTTTCTGTTGTGATTTAGCTCGTTTCGGTCTAAAACAGCTTGTTTCGCTGTATTAAGCAAGAATACATGCTTTTCGCGCAGTTATAAGAGAAAAAGTTTTGACGAGTATCACGTGGATACTTGTAAAACCGATGTGTTCCGATTTAGCTCGTTTCGGTCTTAAACAGCTTGTTTCGTTGTATTAAGCACGAATACATGCTTTTCGCGCAGTTATAAGAGAAAAAGTTTTGACGCGTATCAGAGGAACACTTGTAAAACCTTTGTGTTGTGATTTAGCTCGTTTCGGTCTAAAACAGCTTGTTTCGCTGTATTAAGCAAGAATACATGCTTTTCGCGCAGTTATAAGAGAAAAAGTTTTGACGAGTATCACGTGGAACACTTGTAGTACCGATGTGTTGTGATTTAGCTCGTTTCGGTCTAAAACAACTTGATTCGCTGTATTAAGCAAGAATACATGCTTTTCGCGCAGTTATAAGAGAAAAAGTTTTGACGCGTGTCACAGGGACACTTGTAAAACCGATGTGTTCAGATTTAGCTCGTTTCGGTTTTAAACAACTTGTTTCGTTGTATTAAGCACGAATACATGCTTTACGCGCAGTTATAGAAGAAAAAGTTTTGACGCCTATTAGAGAGACACTTGTAAAACCGATGTGTTATGATTTAGCTCGTTTCGGTCTAAAACAGCTTGTTTCGTTGTATTAAGCAAGAATACATGCTTTTCGCGCAGTTATAAGAGAGAAAGTTTTGACGAGTATCACGTGGATACTTGTAAAACCGATGTGTTCAGATTTAGCTCGTTTCGGTCTAAAACAGCTTGTTTCGTTGTATTAAGCAAGAATACAAGCTTTTCGCCCAGTTATAAGAGAAAACGTTTTGACGAGTATCACGTGGAACACTTGTAATACCGATGTGTTGTGATTTAGCTCGTTTCGGTCTAAAACAGCTTGTTTCGCTGTATTAAGCAAGAATACATGCTTTTCGCGCAGTTATAGGAGAAAAAGTTTTGACGCGTATCAGAGGAACACTTGTAAAACCGATGTGTTGTGATTTAGCTCATTTCGGTCTAAACAGCTTGTTTCGTTGTATTAAGCAGAATACATGCTTTTCGCGCAGTTATAAGAGAAAAAGTTTTGACGCGTATCAGAGGAACACTTGTAAAACCGATGTGTTGTGATTTAGCTCGTTTCGGTCTAAAACAGCTTGTTTCGCTGTATTAAGCAAGAATACATGCTTTTCGCGCAGTTATAAGAGAAAAAGTTTTGACGCGTGTCACAGGGACACTTGTAAAACCGATGTGTTCAGATTTAGCTCGTTTCGGTCTAAAACAGCTTGTTTCGTTGTATTTAGCACGAATACATGCTTTTCGCGCAGTTATAAGAGAAAAAGTTAGACGCGTATCAGAGGAACACTTGTAAAACCGATGTGTTGTGATTTAGCTCGTTTCGGTCTAAAACAACTTGTTTCGCTGTATTAAGCAAGAATACATGCTTTTCGCGCAGTTATAAGAGAAAAAGTTTTGACGCCTGTCACAGGGACACTTGTAAAACCGATGTGTTCAGATTTAACTCGTTTCGGTCTAAAACAGCTTGTTTCGTTGTATTAAGCACGAATACATGCTTTTCGCGCAGTTATAAGAGAAAAAGTTTAGAGGCGTATCAGAGGAACACTTGTAAAACCGATGTGTTGTGATTTAGCTCGTTTCGGTCTAAAACAGCTTGTTTTCGCTGTATTAAGCAGAAATACATGCTTTTCGCGCAGTTATAAGAGAAAAAAGAGTTGACGCGTATCAGAGGAACACTTGTAAAACCGATGTGTTGTGATTTAGCTCGTTTTGGTCTAAAACAGCTTGTTTCGCTGTATTAAGCAAGAATACATGCTTTTCGCGCAGTTATAAGAGAAAGAGTTTTGACGCGTATTAGAGAGACACTTGTAAAACCGATGTGTTCAGATTTACCTCGTTTCGGTCTAAAACAGCTTGTTTCGTTGGACTAAGCACGAATACATGCTTTTCGCGCAGCTATAAGAGAAAAAAGAGTTGACGCGTATCAGAGGAACACTTGTAAAACCGATGTGTTGTGATTTAGCTCGTTTCGGTCTAAACAGCTTGTTTCGCTGTATTAAGCAAGAATACATGCTTTTCGCGCAGTTATAAGAGAAAAAAATTTGACAGCTTGGTTTGCTGTATTAAGCAGGAATACATGCTTTTCGCGCAGTTATAAGAGAAAAAGTTTTGACGCGTATTAGAGAGACACTTGTAAACCGATGTGTTGTGATTTAGCTCGTTTCGGTCTAAAACAGCTTGTTTCGTTGGACTAAGCAAGAATACATGCTTTTCGCGCAGTTATAAGAGAAAAAAGTTTTGACGCGTATCAGAGGAACACTTGTAAAACCGATGTGTTGTGATTTAGCTCATTTCGGTCTAAAACAGCTTGTTTCGCTGTATTAAGCAAGAATACATGCTTTTCGCGCAGTTATAAGAGAAAAAGTTTTGACGCGTGTCAGAGGGACACTTGTAAAACCGATGTGTTCACATTTAGCTCGTTTCGGTCTAAAACAGCTTGTTTCGTTGTATTAAGCACGATACATGCTTTTCGCGCAGTTATAAGAGAAAAAGTTAGACGCGTATAGAGGAACACTTGTAAAACCGATGTTTGTGATTTAGCTCGTTTCGGTCTAAAACAGCTTGTTTCGTTGTATTAAGCAAGAATACATGCTTTTCGCGCAGTTATAAGAGAAAAAGTTTTGACGCGTATCAGAGGAACACTTGTAAAACCTTTGTGTTGTGATTTAGCTCGTTTCGGTCTAAAACATCTTGTTTCGCTGTATTAAGCAAGAATACATGCTTTTCGCGCAGTTATAAGAGAAAAATTTTTGACGAGTATCACGTGGATACTTGAAAAACCGATGTGTTCAGATTTAGCTCGTTTCGGTCTTAAACAGCTTGTTTCGTTGTATTAAGCACGAATACATGCTTTTCGCGCAGTTATAAGAGAAAAAGTTTTGACGAGTATCACGTGGAACACTTGTAATACCGATGTGTTGTGATTTAGCTCGTTTCGGTTTAAAACAGCTTGTTTCGCTGTATTAAGCAAGAATACATGCTTTTCGCGCTGTTATAAGAGAAAAAGTTCAGACGCGTATCAGAGGAACACTTGTAAAACCGATGTGTTGTGATTTAGCTCGTTTCGGTCTAAAACAGCTTGTTTCGTAGTATTAAGCAAGAATACATGCTTTTCGCGCAGTTATAAGAGAAAAAGTTTTGACGCGTGTCAGAGGGACACTTGTAAAACCGATGTGTTCACATTTAGCTCGTTTCGGTCTAAAACAGCTTGTTTCGTTGTATTAAGCACGAATACATGCTTTTCGCGCAGTTATAAGAGAAAAAGTTTAGACGCGTATCAGAGGAACACTTGTAAAACCGATGTTTTGTGATTTAGCTCGTTTCGGTCTAAAACAGCTTGTTTCGTTGTATTAAGCAAGAATACATGCTTTTCGCGCAGTTATAAGAGAAAAAGTTTTGACGCGTATCAGAGAACACTTGTAAAACCTTTGTGTTGTGATTAGCTCGTTTCGGTCTAAAACAGCTTGTTTCGCTGTATTAAGCAAGAATACATGCTTTTCGCGCAGTTATAAGAGAAAAAGTTTTGACGAGTATCACGTGGATACTTGTAAAACCGATGTGTTCAGATTTAGCTCGTTTCGGTCTTAAACAGCTTGTTTCGTTGTATTAAGCACGAATACATGCTTTTCGCGCAGTTATAAGAGAAAAAGTTTTGACGAGTATCACGTGGAACACTTGTAATACCGATGTGTTGTGATTTAGCTCGTTTCGGTTTAAAACAGCTTGTTTCGCTGTATTAAGCAAGAATACATGCTTTTCGCGCAGTTATAAGAGAAAAAGTTTAGACGCGTATCAGAGGAACACTTGTAAAACCGATGTGTTGAGATTTAGCTCGTTTCGGTCTAAAACAGCTTGTTTCGTAGTATTAAGCAAGAATACATGCTTTTCGCGCAGTTATAAGAGAAAAAGTTTTGACGCGTATCAGAGGAACACTTGTAAAACCTTTGTGTTGTGATTTAGCTCGTTTCGGTCTAAACAGCTTGTTTCGCTGTATTAAGCAAGAATACATGCTTTTCGCGCAGTTATAAGAGAAAAAGTTTTGACGAGTATCACGTGGATACTTGTAAAACCGATGTGTTCAGATTTAGCTCGTTTCGGTCTTAAACAGCTTGTTTCGTTGTATTAAGCACGAATACATACTTTTCGCGCAGTTATAAGAGAAAAAGTTTTGACGCGTATCAGAGGAACACTTGTAAAACCGATGTGTTGTGATTTAGATCGTTTCGGTCTAAAACAGCTTGTTTCGCTGTATTAAGCAAGAATACATGCTTTTCGCGCAGTTATAAGAGAAAAAGTTCAGACGCGTATCAGAGAACACTTGTAAAACCGATGTGTTGTGATTTAGCTCGTTTCGGTCTAAAACAGCTTGTTTCGTAGTATTAAGCAAGAATACATGCTTTTCGCGCAGTTATAAGAGAAAAAGTTTTGACGCGTGTCAGAGGGACACTTGTAAAACCGATGTGTTCACATTTAGCTCGTTTCGGTCTAAAACAGCTTGTTTCGTTGTATTAAGCACGAATACATGCTTTTCGCGCAGTTATAAGAGAAAAAGTTTAGACGCGTATCAGAGGAACACTTGTAAAACCGATGTTTTGTGATTTAGCTCGTTTCGGTCTAAAACAGCTTGTTTCGTTGTATTAAGCAAGAATACATGCTTTTCGCGCAGTTATAGAGAAAAAGTTTTGACGCGTATCAGAGGAACACTTGTAAAACCTTTGTGTTGTGATTTAGCTCGTTTCGGTCTAAAACAGCTTGTTTCGCTGTATTAAGCAAGAATACATGCTTTTCGCGCAGTTATAAGAGAAAAAGTTTTGACGAGTATCACGTGGATACTTGTAAAACCGATGTGTTCAGATTTAGCTCGTTTCGGTCTTAAACAGCTTGTTTCGTTGTATTAAGCACGAATACATGCTTTTCGCGCAGTTATAAGAGAAAAAGTTTTGCTGAGTATCACGTGGAACACTTCTAATACCGATGTGTTGTGATTTAGCTCGTTTCGGTTTAAAACAGCTTGTTTCGCTGTATTAAGCAAGAATACATGCTTTTCGCGCAGTTATAAGAGAAAAAGTTTAGACGCGTATCAGAGGAACACTTGTAAAACGATGTTTTGTGATTTAGCTCGTTTCGGTCTAAAACAGCTTGTTTCGTTGTATTAAGCAAGAATACATGCTTTTCGCGCAGTTATAAGAGAAAAGTTTTGACGCGTATCAGAGGAACACTTGTAAAACCTTTGTGTTGTGATTTAGCTCGTTTCGGTCTAAAACAGCTTGTTTCGCTGTATTAAGCAAGAATACATGCTTTTCGCGCAGTTATAAGAGAAAAGTTTTGACGAGTATCACGTGGAACACTTGTAGTACCGATGTGTTGTGATTTAGCTCGTTTCGGTCTAAAACAACTTGATTCGCTGTATTAAGCAAGAATACATGCTTTTCGCGCAGTTATAAGAGAAAAAGTTTGACGCGTGTCACAGGGACACTTGTAAAACCGATGTGTTCAGATTAGCTCGTTTCGGTTTTAAACAACTTGTTTCGTTGTATTAAGCACGAATACATGCTTTACGCGCAGTTATAGAAGAAAAAGTTTTGACGCCTATTAGAGAGACACTTGTAAAACCGAGGTGTTATGATTTAGCTCGTTTCGGTCTAAAACAGCTTGTTTCGTTGTATTAAGCAAGAATACATGCTTTTCGCGCAGTTATAAGAGAGAAAGTTTTGACGAGTATCACGTGGATACTTGTAAAACCGATGTGTTCAGATTTAGCTCGTTTCGGTCTAAAACAGCTTGTTTCGTTGTATTAAGCAAGAATACATGCTTTTCGCCCAGTTATAAGAGAAAACGTTTTGACGAGTATCACGTGGAACACTTGTAATACGATGTGTTGTGATTTAGCTCGTTTCGGTCTAAAACAGCTTGTTTCGCTGTATTAAGCAAGAATACATGCTTTTCGCGCAGTTATAAGAGAAAAAGTTTGACGCGTATCAGAGGAACACTTGTAAAACCGATGTGTTGTGATTTAGCTCGTTTCGGTCTAAAACAGCTTGTTTCGCTGTATTAAGCAAGAATACATGCTTTTCGCGCAGTTATAAGAGAAAAAGTTTTGACGCGTGTCACAGGGACACTTGTAAAACCGATGTGTTCAGATTTAGCTCGTTTCGGTCTAAAACAGCTTGTTTCGTTGTATTTAGCACGAATACATGCTTTTCGCGCAGTTATAAGAGAAAAAGTTTAGACGCGTATCAGAGGAACACTTGTAAAACCGATGTGTTGTGATTTAGCTCGTTTCGGTCTAAAACAACTTGTTTCGCTGTATTAAGCAAGAATACATGCTTTTCGCGCAGTTATAAGAGAAAAAGTTTTGACGCCTGTCACAGGGACACTTGTAAAACCGATGTGTTCAGATTTAGCTCGTTTCGGTCTAAAACAGCTTGTTTCGTTGTATTAAGCACGAATACATGCTTTTCGCGCAGTTATAAGAGAAAAAGTTTAGAGGCGTATCAGAGGAACACTTGTAAAACCGATGTGTTGTGATTTAGCTCGTTTCGGTCTAAAACAGCTTGTTTCGCTGTATTAAGCAGAAATACATGCTTTTCGCGCAGTTATAAGAGAAAAAAGAGTTGACGCGTATCAGAGGAACACTTGTAAAACCGATGTGTTGTGATTTAGCTCGTTTCGGTCTAAAACAGCTTGTTTCGCTGTATTAAGCAAGAATACATGCTTTTCGCGCAGTTATAAGAGAAAAAGTTTTGACGCGTATTAGAGAGACACTTGTAAAACCGATGTGTTCAGATTTACCTCGTTTCGGTCTGAAACAGCTTGTTTCGTTGGACTAAGCACGAATACATGCTTTTCGCGCAGCTATAAGAGAAAAAAGAGTTGACGCGTATCAGAGGAACACTTGTAAAACCGATGTTTTGTGATTTAGCTCGTTTCGGTCTAAAACAGCTTGTTTCGCTGTATTAAGCAAGAATACATGCTTTTCGCGCAGTTATAAGAGAAAAAAATTTGACAGCTTGTTTCGCTGTATTAAACAGGAATACATGCTTTTCGCGCAGTTATAAGAGAAAAAGTTTTGACGCGTATTAGAGAGACACTTGTAAAACCGATGTGTTGTGATTTAGCTCGTTTCGGTCTAAAACAGCTTGTTTCGTTGGACTAAGCAAGAATACATGCTTTTCGCGCAGTTATAAGAGAAAAAAGTTTTGACGCGTATCAGAGGAACACTTGTAAAACCGATGTGTTGTGATTTAGCTCATTTCGGTCTAAAACAGCTTGTTTCGCTGTATTAAGCAAGAATACATGCTTTTCGCGCAGTTATAAGAGAAAACGTTTTGACGCGTGTCAGAGGGACACTTGTAAAACCGATGTGTTCACATTTAGCTCGTTTCGGTCTAAAACAGCTTGTTTCGTTGTATTAAGCACGAATACATGCTTTTCGCGCAGTTATAAGAGAAAAAGTTTAGACGCGTATCAGAGGAACACTTGTAAAACCGATGTTTTGTGATTTAGCTCGTTTCGGTCTAAAACAGCTTGTTTCGTTGTATTAAGCAAGAATACATGCTTTTCGCGCAGTTATAAGAGAAAAAGTTTTGACGCCTGTCACAGGGACACTTGTAAAACCGATGTGTTCAGATTTAGCTCTTTTCGGTCTAAAACAGCTTGTTTCGTTGTATTAAGCACGAATACATGCTTTTCGCGCAGTTATAAGAGAAAAAGTTTAGAGGCGTATCAGAGGAACACTTGTAAAACCGATGTGTTGTGATTTAGCTCGTTTCGGTCTAAAACAGCTTGTTTCGCTGTATTAAGCAGAAATACATGCTTTTCGCGCAGTTATAAGAGAAAAAAGAGTTGACGCGTATCAGAGGAACACTTGTAAAACCGATGTGTTGTGATTTAGCTCGTTTCGGTCTAAAACAGCTTGTTTCGCTGTATTAAGCAAGAATACATGCTTTTCGCGCAGTTATAAGAGAAAAAGTTTTGACGCGTATTAGAGAGACACTTGTAAAACCGATGTGTTCAGATTTACCTCGTTTCGGTCTAAAACAGCTTGTTTCGTTGGACTAAGCACGAATACATGCTTTTCGCGCAGCTATAAGAGAAAAAAGAGTTGACGCGTATCAGAGGAACACTTGTAAAACCGATGTTTTGTGATTTAGCTCGTTTCGGTCTAAAACAGCTTGTTTCGCTGTATTAAGCAAGAATACATGCTTTTCGCGCAGTTATAAGAGAAAAAAATTTGACAGCTTGTTTCGCTGTATTAAGCAGGAATACATGCTTTTCGCGCAGTTATAAGAGAAAAAGTTTTGACGCGTATTAGAGAGACACTTGTAAAACCGATGTGTTGTGATTTAGCTCGTTTCGGTCTAAAACAGCTTGTTTCGTTGGACTAAGCAAGAATACATGCTTTTCGCGCAGTTATAAGAGAAAAAAGTTTTGACGCGTATCAGAGGAACACTTGTAAAACCGATGTGTTGTGATTTAGCTCATTTCGGTCTAAAACAGCTTGTTTCGTTGTATTAAGCAAGAATACATGCTTTTCGCGCAGTTATAAGAGAAAAAGTTTTGACGCGTGTCAGAGGGACACTTGTAAAACCGATGTGTTCACATTTAGCTCGTTTCGGTCTAAAACAGCTTGTTTCGTTGTATTAAGCACGAATACATGCTTTTCGCGCAGTTATAAGAGAAAAAGTTTAGACGCGTATCAGAGGAACACTTGTAAAACCGATGTTTTGTGATTTAGCTCGTTTCGGTCTAAAACAGCTTGTTTCGTTGTATTAAGCAAGAATACATGCTTTTCGCGCAGTTATAAGAGAAAAAGTTTTGACGCGTATCAGAGGAACACTTGTAAAACCTTTGTGTTGTGATTTAGCTCGTTTCGGTCTAAAACAGCTTGTTTCGCTGTATTAAGCAAGAATACATGCTTTTCGCGCAGTTATAAGAGAAAAAGTTTTGACGAGTATCACGTGGATACTTGAAAAACCGATGTGTTCAGATTTAGCTCGTTTCGGTCTTAAACAGCTTGTTTCGTTGTATTAAGCACGAATACATGCTTTTCGCGCAGTTATAAGAGAAAAAGTTTTGACGAGTATCACGTGGAACACTTGTAATACCGATGTGTTGTGATTTAGCTCGTTTCGGTTTAAAACAGCTTGTTTCGCTGTATTAAGCAAGAATACATGCTTTTCGCGCAGTTATAAGAGAAAAAGTTCAGACGCGTATCAGAGGAACACTTGTAAAACCGATGTGTTGTGATTTAGCTCGTTTCGGTCTAAAACAGCTTGTTTCGTAGTATTAAGCAAGAATACATGCTTTTCGCGCAGTTATAAGAGAAAAAGTTTTGACGAGTATCACGTGGATACTTGTAAAACCGATGTGTTCAGATTTAGCTCGTTTCGGTCTTAAACAGCTTGTTTCGTTGTATTAAGCACGAATACATGCTTTTCGCGCAGTTATAAGAGAAAAAGTTTTGACGAGTATCACGTGGAACACTTGTAATACCGATGTGTTGTGATTTAGCTCGTTTCGGTTTAAAACAGCTTGTTTCGCTGTATTAAGCAAGAATACATGCTTTTCGCGCAGTTATAAGAGAAAAAGTTTAGACGCGTATCAGAGGAACACTTGTAAAACCGATGTGTTGTGATTTAGCTCGTTTCGGTCTAAAACAGCTTGTTTCGTAGTATTAAGCAAGAATACATGCTTTTCGCGCAGTTATAAGAGAAAAAGTTTTGACGCGTATCAGAGGAACACTTGTAAAACCTTTGTGTTGTGATTTAGCTCGTTTCGGTCTAAAACAGCTTGTTTCGCTGTATTAAGCAAGAATACATGCTTTTCGCGCAGTTATAAGAGAAAAAGTTTTGACGAGTATCACGTGGATACTTGTAAAACCGATGTGTTCAGATTTAGCTCGTTTCGGTCTTAAACAGCTTGTTTCGTTGTATTAAGCACGAATACATACTTTTCGCGCAGTTATAAGAGAAAAAGTTTTGACGCGTATCAGAGGAACACTTTTAAAACCGATGTGTTGTGATTTAGATCGTTTCGGTCTAAAACAGCTTGTTTCGCTGTATTCAGCAAGAATACATGCTTTTCGCGCAGTTATAAGAGAAAAAGTTTTGACGCGTATCAGAGGAACACTTGTAAAACCTTTGTGTTGTGATTTAGCTCGTTTCGGTCTAAAACAGCTTGTTTCGCTGTATTAAGCAAGAATACATGCTTTTCGCAGAGAAAAAGTTTTGACGCCTGTCACAGGGACACTTGTAAAACCGATGTGTTCAGATTTAGCTCGTTTCGGTTTTAAACAACTTGTTTCGTTGTATTAAGCACGAATACATGCTTTACGCGCAGTTATAGAAGAAAAAGTTTTGACGCCTATTAGAGAGACACTTGTAAAACCGATGTGTTATGATTTAGCTCGTTTCGGTCTAAAACAGCTTGTTTCGTTGTATTAAGCAAGAATACATGCTTTTCGCGCAGTTATAAGAGAGAAAGTTTTGACGAGTATCACGTGGATACTTGTAAAACCGATGTGTTCAGATTTAGCTCGTTTCGGTCTAAAACAGCTTGTTTCGTTGTAGTAAGCAAGAATACATGCTTTTCGCCCAGTTATAAGAGAAAACGTTTTGACGAGTATCACGTGGAACACTTGTAATACCGATGTGTTGTGATTTAGCTCGTTTCGGTCTAAAACAGCTTGTTTCGCTGTATTAAGCAAGAATACATGCTTTTCGCGCAGTTATAAGAGAAAAAGTTTTGACGCGTATCAGAGGAACACTTGTAAAACCGATGTGTTGTGATTTAGCTCATTTCGGTCTAAAACAGCTTGTTTCGTTGTATTAAGCAAGAATACATGCTTTTCGCGCAGTTATAAGAGAAAAAGTTTTGACGCGTATCAGAGGAACACTTGTAAAACCGATGTGTTGTGATTTAGCTCGTTTCGGTCTAAAACAGCTTGTTTCGCTGTATTAAGCAAGAATACATGCTTTTCGCGCAGTTATAAGAGAAAAAGTTTTGACGCGTGTCACAGGGACACTTGTAAAACCGATGTGTTCAGATTTAACTCGTTTCGGTCTAAAACAGCTTGTTTCGTTGTATTTAGCACGAATACATGCTTTTCGCGCAGTTATAAGAGAAAAAGTTTAGACGCGTATCAGAGGAACACTTGTAAAACCGATGTGTTGTGATTTAGCTCGTTTCGGTCTAAAACAACTTGTTTCGCTGTATTAAGCAAGAATACATGCTTTTCGCGCAGTTATAAGAGAAAAAGTTTTGACGCCTGTCACAGGGACACTTGTAAAACCGATGTGTTCAGATTTAGCTCGTTTCGGTCTAAAACAGCTTGTTTCGTTGTATTAAGCACGAATACATGCTTTTCGCGCAGTTATAAGAGAAAAAGTTTAGAGGCGTATCAGAGGAACACTTGTAAAACCGATGTGTTGTGATTTAGCTCGTTTCGGTCTAAAACAGCTTGTTTCGCTGTATTAAGCAGAAATACATGCTTTTCGCGCAGTTATAAGAGAAAAAAGATTTGACGCGTATCAGAGGAACACTTGTAAAACCGATGTGTTGTGATTTAGCTCGTTTCGGTCTAAAACAGCTTGTTTCGCTGTATTAAGCAAGAATGCATGCTTTTCGCGCAGTTATAAGAGAAAAAGTTTTGACGCGTATTAGAGAGACACTTGTAAAACCGATGTGTTCAGATTTACCTCGTTTCGGTCTAAAACAGCTTGTTTCGTTGGACTAAGCACAAATACATGCTTTTCGCGCAGCTATAAGAGAAAAAAGAGCTGACGCGTATCAGAGGAACACTTGTAAAACCGATGTGTTGTGATTTAGCTCGTTTCGGTCTAAAACAGCTTGTTTCGCTGTATTAAGCAAGAATACATGCTTTTCGCGCAGTTATAAGAGAAAAAAATTTGACAGCTTGTTTCGCTGTATTAAGCAGGAATACATGCTTTTCGCGCAGTTATAAGAGAAAAAGTTTTGACGCGTATTAGAGAGACACTTGTAAAACCGATGTGTTGTGATTTAGCTCGTTTCGGTCTAAAGCAGCTTGTTTCGTTGGACTAAGCAAGAATACATGCTTTTCGCGCAGTTATAAGAGAAAAAAGTTTTGACGCGTATCAGATGAACACTTGTAAAACCGATGTGTTGTGATTTAGCTCATTTCGGTCTAAAACAGCTTGTTTCGCTGTATTAAGCAAGAATACATGCTTTTCGCGCAGTTATAAGAGAAAAAGTTTTGACGCGTGTCAGAGGGACACTTGTAAAACCGATGTGTTCACATTTAGCTCGTTTCGGTCTAAAACAGCTTGTTTCGTTGTATTAAGCACGAATACATGCTTTTCGCGCAGTTATAAGAGAAAAAGTTTAGACGCGTATCAGAGGAACACTTGTAAAACCGATGTTTTGTGATTTAGCTCGTTTCGGTCTAAAACAGCTTGTTTCGTTGTATTAAGCAAGAATACATGCTTTTCGCGCAGTTATAAGAGAAAAAGTTTTGACGCGTATCAGAGGAACACTTGTAAAACCTTTGTGTTGTGATTTAGCTCGTTTCGGTCTAAAACAGCTTGTTTCGCTGTATTAAGCAAGAATACATGCTTTTCGCGCAGTTATAAGAGAAAAAGTTTTGACGAGTATCACGTGGATACTTGAAAAACCGATGTGTTCAGATTTAGCTCGTTTCGGTATTAAACAGCTTGTTTCGTTGTATTAAGCACGAATACATGCTTTTCGCGCAGTTATAAGAGAAAAAGTTTTGACGAGTATCACGTGGAACACTTGTAATACCGATGTGTTGTGATTTAGCTCGTTTCGGTTTAAAACAGCTTGTTGCGCTGTATTAAGCAAGAATACATGCTTTTCGCGCAGTTATAAGAGAAAAAGTTTAGACGCGTATCAGAGGAACACTTGTAAAACCGATGTGTTGTGATTTAGCTCGTTTCGGTCTAAAACAGCTTGTTTCGTAGTATTAAGCAAGAATACATGCTTTTCGCGCAGTTATAAGAGAAAAAGTTTTGACGCGTATCAGAGGAACACTTGTAAAACCTTTGTGTTGTGATTTAGCTCGTTTCGGTCTAAAACAGCTTGTTTCGCTGTATTAAGCAAGAATACATGCTTTTCGCGCAGTTATAAGAGAAAAAGTTTTGACGAGTATCACGTGGATACTTGTAAAACCGATGTGTTCAGATTTAGCTCGTTTCGGTCTTAAACAGCTTGTTTCGTTGTATTAAGCACGAATACATGCTTTTCGCGCAGTTATAGGAGAAAAAGTTTTGACGAGTATCACGTGGAACACTTGTAATACCGATGTGTTGTGATTTAGCTCGTTTCGGTTTAAAACAGCTTGTTTCGCTGTAATAAGCAAGAATACATGCTTTTCGCGCAGTTATAAGAGAAAAAGTTTAGACGCGTATCAGAGGAACACTTGTAAAACCGATGTGTTGTGATTTAGCTCGTTTCGGTCTAAAACAGCTTGTTTCGTAGTATTAAGCAAGAATACATGCTTTTCGCGCAGTTATAAGAGAAAAAGTTTTGACGCGTATCAGAGGAACACTTGTAAAACCTTTGTGTTGTGATTTAGCTCGTTTCGGACTAAAACAGCTTGTTTCGCTGTATTAAGCAAGAATACATGCTTTTCGCGCAGTTATAAGAGAAAAAGTTTAGACGCGTATCAGAGGAACACTTGTAAAACCGATGTGTTGTGATTTAGCTCGTTTCGGTCTAAAACAGCTTGTTTCGTAGTATTAAGCAAGAATACATGCTTTTCGCGCAGTTATAAGAGAAAAAGTTTTGACGTGTATCAGAGGAACACTTGTAAAACCTTTGTGTTGTGATTTAGCTCGTTTCGGTCTAAAACAGCTTCTTTCGCTGTATTAAGCAAGAATACATGCTTTTCGCGCAGTTATAAGCGAAAAAGTTTTGACGCGTGTCACAGGGAAGGGACACTTGTAAAACCGATGTGTTCAGATTTAGCTCGTTTCGGTCTAAACAGCTTGTTTCGTTGTATTAAGCACGAATACATGCTTTTCGCGCTGTTATAAGAGAAAAAGTTTAGACGCGTATCAGAGGAACACTTGTAAAACGATGTGTAGTGATTTAGCTCGTTTCGGTCTAAAACAGCTTGTTTCGCTGTATTAAGCAGAAATACATGCTTTCGCGCAGTTATAAGAGAAAAAGTTTTGACGCGTGTCAGAGGGACACTTGTAAAACCGATGTGTTCACATTTAGCTCGTTTCGGTCTAAAACAGCTTGTTTCGTTGTATTAAGCACGAATACATGCTTTTCGCGCAGTTATAAGAGAAAAAGTTTAGACGCGTATCAGAGGAACACTTGTAAAACCGATATTTTGTGATTTAGCTCGTTTCGGTCTAAAACAGCTTGTTTCGTTGTATTAAGCAAGAATACATGCTTTTCGCGCAGTTATAAGAGAAAAAGTTTTGACGCGTATCAGAGGAACACTTGTAAAACCTTTGTGTTGTGATTTAGCTCGTTTCGGTCTAAAACAGCTTGTTTCGCTGTATTAAGCAAGAATACATGCTTTTCGCGCAGTTATAAGAGAAAAAGTTTTGACGAGTATCACGTGGATACTTGAAAAACCGATGTGTTCAGATTTAGCTCGTTTCGGTATTAAACAGCTTGTTTCGTTGTATTAAGCACGAATACATGCTTTTCGCGCAGTTATAAGAGAAAAAGTTTTGACGAGTATCACGTGGAACACTTGTAATACCGATGTGTTGTGATTTAGCTCGTTTCGGTTTAAAACAGCTTGTTGCGCTGTATTAAGCAAGAATACATGCTTTTCGCGCAGTTATAAGAGAAAAAGTTTAGACGCGTATCAGAGGAACACTTGTAAAACCGATGTGTTGTGATTTAGCTCGTTTCGGTCTAAAACAGCTTGTTTCGTAGTATTAAGCAAGAATACATGCTTTTCGCGCAGTTATAAGAGAAAAAGTTTTGACGCGTATCAGAGGAACACTTGTAAAACCTTTGTGTTGTGATTTAGCTCGTTTCGGTCTAAAACAGCTTGTTTCGCTGTATTAAGCAAGAATACATGCTTTTCGCGCAGTTATAAGAGAAAAAGTTTTGACGAGTATCACGTGGATACTTGTAAAACCGATGTGTTCAGATTTAGCTCGTTTCGGTCTTAAACAGCTTGTTTCGTTGTATTAAGCACGAATACATGCTTTTCGCGCAGTTATAGGAGAAAAAGTTTTGACGAGTATCACGTGGAACACTTGTAATACCGATGTGTTGTGATTTAGCTCGTTTCGGTTTAAAACAGCTTGTTTCGCTGTAATAAGCAAGAATACATGCTTTTCGCGCAGTTATAAGAGAAAAAGTTTAGACGCGTATCAGAGGAACACTTGTAAAACCGATGTGTTGTGATTTAGCTCGTTTCGGTCTAAAACAGCTTGTTTCGTAGTATTAAGCAAGAATACATGCTTTTCGCGCAGTTATAAGAGAAAAAGTTTTGACGCGTATCAGAGGAACACTTGTAAAACCTTTGTGTTGTGATTTAGCTCGTTTCGGTCTAAAACAGCTTGTTTCGCTGTATTAAGCAAGAATACATGCTTTTCGCGCAGTTATAAGAGAAAAAGTTTAGACGCGTATCAGAGGAACACTTGTAAAACCGATGTGTTGTGATTTAGCTCGTTTCGGTCTAAAACAGCTTGTTTCGTAGTATTAAGCAAGAATACATGCTTTTCGCGCAGTTATAAGAGAAAAAGTTTTGACGTGTATCAGAGGAACACTTGTAAAACCTTTGTGTTGTGATTTAGCTCGTTTCGGTCTAAAACAGCTTCTTTCGCTGTATTAAGCAAGAATACATGCTTTTCGCGCAGTTATAAGCGAAAAAGTTTTGACGCGTGTCACAGGGAAGGGACACTTGTAAAACCGATGTGTTCAGATTTAGCTCGTTTCGGTCTAAAACAGCTTGTTTCGTTGTATTAAGCACGAATACATGCTTTTCGCGCTGTTATAAGAGAAAAAGTTTAGACGCGTATCAGAGGAACACTTGTAAAACCGATGTGTAGTGATTTAGCTCGTTTCGGTCTAAAACAGCTTGTTTCGCTGTATTAAGCAGAAATACATGCTTTTCGCGCAGTTATAAGAGAAAGAAGAGTTGACGCGTATCAGAGGAACACTTGTAAAACCGATGTGTTGTGATTTAGCTCGTTTCGGTCTAAAACAGCTTGTTTCGATGTAATAAGCAAGAATACATGCTTTTCGCGCAGTTATGAGAAAACGTTTTGACGCGTATTACAGAGACACTTGTAAAACCGATGTGTTCAGATTTACCTCGTTTCGGTCTAAAACAGCTTGTTTCGTTGGACTAAGCACGAATACATGCTTTTCGCGCAGCTATAAGAGAAAAAAGAGGACGCGTATCAGAGGAACACTTGTAAAACCGATGTGTTGTGATTTAGCTCGTTTCGGTCTAAAACAGCTTGTTTCGCTGTATTAAGCAAGAATACATGCTTTTCGCGCAGTTATAAGAGAAAAAGTTCAGACGCGTATCAGAGGAACACTTGTAAAACCGATGTGTTGTGATTTAGCTCGTTTCGGTCTAAAACAGCTTGTTTCGTAGTATTAAGCAAGAATACATGCTTTTCGCGCAGTTATAAGAGAAAAAGTTTTGACGCGTGTCAGAGGGACACTTGTAAAACCGATGTGTTCACATTTAGCTCGTTTCGGTCTAAAACAGCTTGTTTCGTTGTATTAAGCACGAATACATGCTTTTCGCGCAGTTATAAGAGAAAAAGTTTAGACGCGTATCAGAGGAACACTTGTAAAACCGATGTTTTGTGATTTAGCTCGTTTCGGTCTAAAACAGCTTGTTTCGCTGTATTAGGCAAGAATACATGCTTTTCGCGCAGTTATAAGAGAAAAAGTTTTGACGCGTATCAGAGGAACACTTGTAAAACCGATGTGTTGTGATTTAGCTCGTTTCGGTCTAAAACAGCTTGTTTCGTTGGACTAAGCAAGAATACATGCTTTTCGCGCAGTTATAAGAGAAAAAAGTTTTGACGCGTATCAGATGAACACTTGTAAAACCGATGTGTTGTGATTTAGCTCATTTCGGTCTAAAACAGCTTGTTTCGCTGTATTAAGCAAGAATACATGCTTTTCGCGCAGTTATAAGAGAAAAAGTTTTGACGCGTGTCAGAGGGACACTTGTAAAACCGATGTGTTCACATTTAGCTCGTTTCGGTCTAAAACAGCTTGTTTCGTTGTATTAAGCACGAATACATGCTTTTCGCGCAGTTATAAGAGAAAAAGTTTAGACGCGTATCAGAGGAACACTTGTAAAACCGATGTTTTGTGATTTAGCTCGTTTCGGTCTAAAACAGCTTGTTTCGTTGTATTAAGCAAGAATACATGCTTTTCGCGCAGTTATAAGAGAAAAAGTTTTGACGCGTATCAGAGGAACACTTGTAAAACCTTTGTGTTGTGATTTAGCTCGTTTCGGTCTAAAACAGCTTGTTTCGCTGTATTAATCAAGAATACATGCTTTTCGCGCAGTTATAAGAGAAAAAGTTTTGACGAGTATCACGTGGATACTTGAAAAACCGATGTGTTCAGATTTA
This sequence comes from Amblyomma americanum, assembly GCF_052857255.1. Classification (NCBI taxonomy): domain Eukaryota; kingdom Metazoa; phylum Arthropoda; class Arachnida; order Ixodida; family Ixodidae; genus Amblyomma; species Amblyomma americanum. The sequence continues at coordinate 82,664 of NW_027526704.1, read as the reverse complement.
GCTCGTTTCGGTATTAAACAGCTTGTTTCGTTGTATTAAGCACGAATACATGCTTTTCGCGCAGTTATAAGAGAAAAAGTTTTGACGAGTATCACGTGGAACACTTGTAATACCGATGTGTTGTGATTTAGCTCGTTTCGGTTTAAAACAGCTTGTTGCGCTGTATTAAGCAAGAATACATGCTTTTCGCGCAGTTATAAGAGAAAAAGTTTAGACGCGTATCAGAGGAACACTTGTAAAACCGATGTGTTGTGATTTAGCTCGTTTCGGTCTAAAACAGCTTGTTTCGTAGTATTAAGCAAGAATACATGCTTTTCGCGCAGTTATAAGAGAAAAAGTTTTGACGCGTATCAGAGGAACACTTGTAAAACCTTTGTGTTGTGATTTAGCTCGTTTCGGTCTAAAACAGCTTGTTTCGCTGTATTAAGCAAGAATACATGCTTTTCGCGCAGTTATAAGAGAAAAAGTTTTGACGAGTATCACGTGGATACTTGTAAAACCGATGTGTTCAGATTTAGCTCGTTTCGGTCTTAAACAGCTTGTTTCGTTGTATTAAGCACGAATACATGCTTTTCGCGCAGTTATAGGAGAAAAAGTTTTGACGAGTATCACGTGGAACACTTTGTAATACCGATGTGTTGTGATTTAGCTCGTTTCGGTTTAAAACAGCTTGTTTCGCTGTAATAAGCAAGAATACATGCTTTTCGCGCAGTTATAAGAGAAAAAGTTTAGACGCGTATCAGAGGAACACTTGTAAAACCGATGTGTTGTGATTTAGCTCGTTTCGGTCTAAAACAGCTTGTTTCGTAGTATTAAGCAAGAATACATGCTTTTCGCGCAGTTATAAGAGAAAAAGTTTTGACGCGTATCAGAGGAACACTTGTAAAACCTTTGTGTTGTGATTTAGCTCGTTTCGGTCTAAAACAGCTTGTTTCGCTGTATTAAGCAAGAATACATGCTTTTCGCGCAGTTATAAGAGAAAAAGTTTAGACGCGTATCAGAGGAACACTTGTAAAACCGATGTGTTGTGATTTAGCTCGTTTCGGTCTAAAACAGCTTGTTTCGTAGTATTAAGCAAGAATACATGCTTTTCGCGCAGTTATAAGAGAAAAAGTTTTGACGTGTATCAGAGGAACACTTGTAAAACCTTTGTGTTGTGATTTAGCTCGTTTCGGTCTAAAACAGCTTCTTTCGCTGTATTAAGCAAGAATACATGCTTTTCGCGCAGTTATAAGCGAAAAAGTTTTGACGCGTGTCACAGGGAAGGGACACTTGTAAAACCGATGTGTTCAGATTTAGCTCGTTTCGGTCTAAAACAGCTTGTTTCGTTGTATTAAGCACGAATACATGCTTTTCGCGCTGTTATAAGAGAAAAAGTTTAGACGCGTATCAGAGGAACACTTGTAAAACCGATGTGTAGTGATTTAGCTCGTTTCGGTCTAAAACAGCTTGTTTCGCTGTATTAAGCAGAAATACATGCTTTTCGCGCAGTTATAAGAGAAAGAAGAGTTGACGCGTATCAGAGGAACACTTGTAAAACCGATGTGTTGTGATTTAGCTCGTTTCGGTCTAAAACAGCTTGTTTCGATGTAATAAGCAAGAATACATGCTTTTCGCGCAGTTATGAGAAAACGTTTTGACGCGTATTACAGAGACACTTGTAAAACCGATGTGTTCAGATTTACCTCGTTTCGGTCTAAAACAGCTTGTTTCGTTGGACTAAGCACGAATACATGCTTTTCGCGCAGCTATAAGAGAAAAAAGAGGACGCGTATCAGAGGAACACTTGTAAAACCGATGTGTTGTGATTTAGCTCGTTTCGGTCTAAAACAGCTTGTTTCGCTGTATTAAGCAAGAATACATGCTTTTCGCGCAGTTATAAGAGAAAAAGTTCAGACGCGTATCAGAGGAACACTTGTAAAACCGATGTGTTGTGATTTAGCTCGTTTCGGTCTAAAACAGCTTGTTTCGTAGTATTAAGCAAGAATACATGCTTTTCGCGCAGTTATAAGAGAAAAAGTTTTGACGCGTGTCAGAGGGACACTTGTAAAACCGATGTGTTCACATTTAGCTCGTTTCGGTCTAAAACAGCTTGTTTCGTTGTATTAAGCACGAATACATGCTTTTCGCGCAGTTATAAGAGAAAAAGTTTAGACGCGTATCAGAGGAACACTTGTAAAACCGATGTTTTGTGATTTAGCTCGTTTCGGTCTAAAACAACTTGTTTCGCTGTATTAAGCAAGAATACATGCTTTTCGCGCAGTTATAAGAGAAAAAGTTTTGACGCGTGTCACAGGGACACTTGTAAAACCGATGTGTTGTGATTTAGCTCGTTTCGGTCTAAAACAGCTTGTTTCGCTGTATTAAGCAAGAATACATGCTTTTCGCGCAGTTATAAGAGAAAAAGTTTTGACGCGTATCAGAGGAACACTTGTAAAACCGATGTGTTGTGATTTAGCTCATTTCGGTCTAAAACAGCTTGTTTCGTTGTATTAAGCAAGAATACATGCTTTTCGCGCAGTTATAAGAGAAAAAGTTTTGACGCGTATCAGAGGAACACTTGTAAAACCGATGTGTTGTGATTTAGCTCGTTTCGGTCTAAAACAGCTTGTTTCGCTGTATTAAGCAAGAATACATGCTTTTCGCGCAGTTATAAGAGAAAAAGTTTTGACGCGTGTCACAGGGACACTTGTAAAACCGATGTGTTCAGATTTAGCTCGTTTCGGTCTAAAACAGCTTGTTTCGTTGTATTTAGCACGAATACATGCTTTTCGCGCAGTTATAAGAGAAAAAGTTTAGACGCGTATCAGAGGAACACTTGTAAAACCGATGTGTTGTGATTTAGCTCGTTTCGGTCTAAAACAACTTGTTTCGCTGTATTAAGCAAGAATACATGCTTTTCGCGCAGTTATAAGAGAAAAAGTTTTGACGCCTGTCACAGGGACACTTGTAAAACCGATGTGTTCAGATTTAGCTCGTTTCGGTCTAAAACAGCTTGTTTCGTTGTATTAAGCACGAATACATGCTTTTCGCGCAGTTATAAGAGAAAAAGTTTAGAGGCGTATCAGAGGAACACTTGTAAAACCGATGTGTTGTGATTTAGCTCGTTTCGGTCTAAAACAGCTTGTTTCGCTGTATTAAGCAGAAATACATGCTTTTCGCGCAGTTATAAGAGAAAAAAGAGTTGACGCGTATCAGAGGAACACTTGTAAAACCGATGTGTTGTGATTTAGCTCGTTTCGGTCTAAAACAGCTTGTTTCGCTGTATTAAGCAAGAATACATGCTTTTCGCGCAGTTATAAGAGAAAAAGTTTTGACGCGTATTAGAGAGACACTTGTAAAACCGATGTGTTCAGATTTACCTCGTTTCGGTCTAAAACAGCTTGTTTCGTTGGACTAAGCACGAATACATGCTTTTCGCGCAGCTATAAGAGAAAAAAGAGTTGACGCGTATCAGAGGAACACTTGTAAAACCGATGTGTTGTGATTTAGCTCGTTTCGGTCTAAAACAGCTTGTTTCGCTGTATTAAGCAAGAATGCATGCTTTTCGCGCAGTTATAAGAGAAAAAAATTTGACAGCTTGTTTCGCTGTATTAAGCAGGAATACATGCTTTTCGCGCAGTTATAAGAGAAAAAGTTTTGACGCGTATTAGAGAGACACTTGTAAAACCGATGTGTTGTGATTTAGCTCGTTTCGGTCTAAAACAGCTTGTTTCGTTGGACTAAGCAAGAATACATGCTTTTCGCGCAGTTATAAGAGAAAAAAGTTTTGACGCGTATCAGAGGAACACTTGTAAAACCGATGTGTTGTGATTTAGCTCATTTCGGTCTAAAACAGCTTGTTTCGCTGTATTAAGCAAGAATACATGCTTTTCGCGCAGTTATAAGAGAAAAAGTTTTGACGCGTGTCAGAGGGACACTTGTAAAACCGATGTGTTCACATTTAGCTCGTTTCGGTCTAAAACAGCTTGTTTCGTTGTATTAAGCACGAATACATGCTTTTCGCGCAGTTATAAGAGAAAAAGTTTAGACGCGTATCAGAGGAACACTTGTAAAACCGATGTTTTGTGATTTAGCTCGTTTCGGTCTAAAACAGCTTGTTTCGTTGTATTAAGCAAGAATACATGCTTTTCGCGCATTTATAAGAGAAAAAGTTTTGACGCGTATCAGAGGAACACTTGTAAAACCTTTGTGTTGTGATTTAGCTCGTTTCGGTCTAAAACAGCTTGTTTCGCTGTATTAAGCAAGAATACATGCTTTTCGCGCAGTTATAAGAGAAAAAGTTTTGACGAGTATCACGTGGATACTTGAAAAACCGATGTGTTCAGATTTTGCTCGTTTCGGTCTTAAACAGCTTGTTTCGTTGTATTAAGCACGAATACATGCTTTTCGCGCAGTTATAAGAGAAAAAGTTTTGACGAGTATCACGTGGAACACTTGTAATACCGATGTGTTGTGATTTAGCTCGTTTCGGTTTAAAACAGCTTGTTTCGCTGTATTAAGCAAGAATACATGCTTTTCGCGCAGTTATAAGAGAAAAAGTTCAGACGCGTATCAGAGGAACACTTGTAAAACCGATGTGTTGTGATTTAGCTCGTTTCGGTCTAAAACAGCTTGTTTCGTAGTATTAAGCAAGAATACATGCTTTTCGCGCAGTTATAAGAGAAAAAGTTTTGACGCGTGTCAGAGGGACCCTTGTAAAACCGGTGTGTTCACATTTAGCTCGTTTCGGTCTAAAACAGCTTGTTTCGTTGTATTAAGCACGAATACATGCTTTTCGCGCAGTTATAAGAGAAAAAGTGTAGACGAGTATCAGAGGAACACTTGTAAAACCGATGTTTTGTGATTTAGCTCGTTTCGGTCTAAAACAGCTTGTTTCGTAGTATTAAGCAAGAATACATGCTTTTCGCGCAGTTATAAGAGAAAAAGTTTTGACGCGTATTAGAGGAACACTTGTAATACCGATGTGTTGTGATTTAGCTCGTTTCGGTCTAAAACAGCTTGTTTCGTTGTATTAAGCAAGAATACATGCTTTTCGCGCAGTTATAAGAGAAAAAGTTTTGACGCGTGTCACAGGGACACTTGGAAAACCGATGTGTTCAGATCTAGCTCGTTTTGGTCTAAAACAGCTTGTTTCGTTGTATTAAGCACGAATACATGCTTTTCGCGCAGTTATAAGAGAAAAAGTTTTGACGCGTATCAGAGGAACACTTGTAAAACCGATGTGTTGTGATTTAGCTCGTTTCGGTCTAAAACAACTTGTTTCGCTGTATTAAGCAAGAATACATGCTTTTCGCGCAGTTATAAGAGAAAAAGTTTTGACGCGTGTCACAGGGACACTTGTAAAACCGATGTGTTCAGATTTAGCTCGTTTCGGTCTAAAACAGCTTGTTTCGTTGTATTTAGCACGAACACATGCTTTTCGCGCAGTTATAAGAGAAAAAGTTTAGACGCGTATCAGAGGAACACTTGTAAAACCGATGTGTTGTGATTTAGCTCGTTTCGGTCTAAAACAACTTGTTTCGCTGTATTAAGCAAGAATACATGCTTTTCGCGCAGTTATAAGAGAAAAAGTTTTGACGCCTGTCACAGGGACACTTGTAAAACCGATGTGTTCAGATTTAGCTCGTTTCAGTCTAAAACAGCTTGTTTCGTTGTATTAAGCACGAATACATGCTTTTCGCGCAGTTATAAGAGAAAAAGTTTAGAGGCGTATCAGAGGAACACTTGTAAAACCGATGTGTTGTGATTTAGCTCGTTTCGGTCTAAAACAGCTTGTTTCGCTGTATTAGGCAGAAATACATGCTTTTCGCGCAGTTATAAGAGAAAAAAGAGTTGACGCGTATCAGAGGAACACTTGTAAAACCGATGTGTTGTGATTTAGCTCGTTTCGGTCTAAAACAGCTTGTTTCGCTGTATTAAGCAAGAATACATGCTTTTCGCGCAGTTATAAGAGAAAAAGTTTTGACGCGTATTAGAGAGACACTTGTAAAACCGATGTGCTCAGATTTACCTCGTTTCGGTCTAAAACAGCTTGTTTCGTTGGACTAAGGACGAATACATGCTTTTCGCGCAGCTATAAGAGAAAAAAGAGTTGACGCGTATCAGAGGAACACTTGTAAAACCGATGTGTTGTGATTTAGCTCGTTTCGGTCTAAAACAGCTTGTTTCGCTGTATTAAGCAAGAATACATGCTTTTCGCGCAGTTATAAGAGAAAAAAATTTGACAGCTTGTTTCGCTGTATTAAGCAGGAATACATGCTTTTCGCGCAGTTATAAGAGAAAAAGTTTTGACGCGTATTAGAGACACTTGTAAAACCGATGTGTTGTGATTTAGCTCGTTTCGGTCTAAAACAGCTTGTTTCGTTGGACTAAGCAAGAATACATGCTTTTCGCGCAGTTATAAGAGAAAAAAGTTTTGACGCGTATCAGAGGAACACTTGTAAAACCGATGTGTTGTGATTTAGCTCATTTCGGTCTAAAACAGCTTGTTTCGCTGTATTAAGCAAGAATACATGCTTTTCGCGCAGTTATAAGAGAAAAAGTTTTGACGCGTGTCAGAGGGACACTTGTAAAACCGATGTGTTCACATTTAGCTCGTTTCGGTCTAAAACAGCTTGTTTCGTTGTATTAAGCACGAATACATGCTTTTCGCGCAGTTATAAGAGAAAAAGTTTAGACGCGTATCAGAGGAACACTTGTAAAACCGATGTTTTGTGATTTAGCTCGTTTCGGTCTAAAACAGCTTGTTTCGTTGTATTAAGCAAGAATACATGCTTTTCGCGCAGTTATAAGAGAAAAAGTTTTGACGCGTATCAGAGGAACACTTGTAAAACCTTTGTGTTGTGATTTAGCTCGTTTCGGTCTAAAACAGCTTGTTTCGCTGAATTAAGCAAGAATACATGCTTTTCGCACAGTTATAAGAGAAAAAGTTTTGACGAGTATCACGTGGATACTTGTAAAACCGATGTGTTCAGATTTAGCTCGTTTCGGTCTTAAACAGCTTGTTTCGTTGTATTAAGCACGAATACATGCTTTTCGCGCAGTTATAAGAGAAAAAGTTTTGACGAGTATCACGTGGAACACTTGTAATACCGATGTGTTGTGATTTAGCTCGTTTCGGTTTAAAACAGCTTGTTTCGCTGTATTAAGCAAGAATACATGCTTTTCGCGCAGTTATAAGAGAAAAAGTTTAGACGCGTATCAGAGGAACACTTGTAAAACCGATGTGTTGTGATTTAGCTCGTTTCGGTCTAAAACAGCTTGTTTCGTAGTATTAAGCAAGAATACATTCTTTTCGCGCAGTCATAAGAGAAAAAGTTTTGACGCGTATCAGAGGAACACTTGTAAAACCTTTGTGTTGTGATTTAGCTCGTTTCGGTCTAAAACAGCTTGTTTCGCTGTATTAAGCAAGAATACATGCTTTTCGCGCAGTTATAAGAGAAAAAGTTTTGACGAGTATCACGTGGATACTTGTAAAACCGATGTGTTCAGATTTAGCTCGTTTCGGTCTTAAACAGCTTGTTTCGTTGTATTAAGCACGAATACATGCTTTTCGCGCAGTTATAAGAGAAAACGTTTTGACGCGTATCAGAGGAACACTGGTAAAACCGATGTGTTGTGATTTAGCTCGTTTCGGTCTAAAACAGCTTGTTTCGCTGTATTAAGCAAGAATACATGCTTTTCGCGCAGTTATAAGAGAAAAAGTTTTGACGCGTATCAGAGGAACACTTGTAAAACCTTTGTGTTGTGATTTAGCTCGTTTCGGTCTAAAACAGCTTGTTTCGCTGTATTAAGCAAGAATACATGCTTTTCGCAGAGAAAAAGTTTTGACGCGTGTCACAGGGACACTTGTAAAACCGATGTGTTCAGATTTAGCTCGTTTCGGTTTTAAACAACTTGTTTCGTTGTATTAAGCACGAATACATGCTTTACGCGCAGTTATAGAAGAAAAAGTTTTGACGCCTATTAGAGAGACACTTGTAAAACCGATGTGTTATGATTTAGCTCGTTTCGGTCTAAAACAGCTTGTTTCGTTGTATTAAGCAAGAATACATGCTTTTCGCGCAGTTATAAGAGAGAAAGTTTTGACGAGTATCACGTGGATACTTGTAAAACCGATGTGTTCAGATTTAGCTCGTTTCGGTCTAAAACAGCTTGTTTCGTTGTATTAAGCAAGAATACATGCTTTTCGCCCAGTTATAAGAGAAAACGTTTTGACGAGTATCACGTGGAACACTTGTAATACCGATGTGTTGTGATTTAGCTCGTTTCGGTCTAAAACAGCTTGTTTCGCTGTATTAAGCAAGAATACATGCTTTTCGCGCAGTTATAAGAGAAAAAGTTTTGACGCGTATCAGAGGAACACTTGTAAAACCGATGTGTTGTGGTTTAGCTCATTTCGGTCTAAAACAGCTTGTTTCGTTGTATTAAGCAAGAATACATGCTTTTCGCGCAGTTATAAGAGAAAAAGTTTTGACGCGTATCAGAGGAACACTTGTAAAACCGATGTGTTGTGATTTAGCTCGTTTCGGTCTAAAACAGCTTGTTTCGCTGTATTAAGCAAGAATACATGCTTTTCGCGCAGTTATAAGAGAAAAAGTTTTGACGCGTGTCACAGGGACACTTGTAAAACCTTTGTGTTGTGATTTAGCTCGTTTCGGTCTAAAACAGCTTGTTTCGCTGTATTAAGCAAGAATACATGCTTTTCGCAGAGAAAAAGTTTTGACGCGTGTCACAGGGACACTTGTAAAACCGATGTGTTGTGATTTAGCTCGTTTCGGTCTAAAACAGCTTGTTTCGCTGTATTAAGCAAGAATACATGCTTTTCGCGCAGTTATAAGAGAAAAAGTTTTGACGCGTATTAGAGAGACACTTGTAAAACCGATGTGTTCAGATTTACCTCGTTTCGGTCTAAAACAGCTTGTTTCGTTGGACTAAGCACGAATACATGCTTTTCGCGCAGCTATAAGAGAAAAAAGAGTTGACGCGTATCAGAGGAACACTTGTAAAACCGATGTGTTGTGATTTAGCTCGTTTCGGTCTAAAACAGCTTGTTTCGCTGTATTAAGCAAGAATACATGCTTTTCGCGCAGTTATAAGAGAAAAAAATTTGACAGCTTGTTTCGCTGTATTAAGCAGGAATACATGCTTTTCGCGCAGTTATAAGAGAAAAAGTTTTGACGCGTATTTGAGAGACACTTGTAAAACCGATGTGTTGTGATTTAGCTCGTTTCGGTCTAAAACAGCTTGTTTCGTTGGACTAAGCAAGAATACATGCTTTTCGCGCAGTTATAAGAGAAAAAAGTTTTGACGCGTATCAGAGGAACACTTGTAAAACCGATGTGTTGTGATTTAGCTCGTTTCGGTCTAAAACAGCTTGTTTCGCTGTATTAAGCAAGAATACATGCTTTTCGCGCAGTTATAAGAGAAAAAGTTTTGACGCGTATTAGAGGAACACTTGTAAAACCTTTGTGTTGTGATTTAGCTCGTTTCGGTCTAAAACAGCTTGTTTCGCTGTATTAAGCAAGAATACATGCTTTTCGCGCAGTTATAAGAGAAAAAGTTTAGACGCGTATCAGAGGAACACTTGTAAAACCGATGTTTTGTGATTTAGCTCGTTTCGGTCTAAAACAGCTTGTTTCGTTGTATTAAGCAAGAATACATGCTTTTCGCGCAGTTATAAGAGAAAAAGTTTTGACGCGTATCAGAGGAACACTTGTAAAACCTTTGTGTTGTGATTTAGCTCGTTTCGGTCTAAAACAGCTTGTTTCGCTGTATTAAGCAAGAATACATGCTTTTCGCGCAGTTATAAGAGAAAAAGTTTTGACGAGTATCACGTGGATACTTGAAAAACCGATGTGTTCAGATTTAGCTCGTTTCGGTCTTAAACAGCTTGTTTCGTTGTATTAAGCACGAATACATGCTTTTCGCGCAGTTATAAGAGAAAAAGTTTTGACGAGTATCACGTGGAACACTTGTAATACCGATGTGTTGTGATTTAGCTCGTTTCGGTTTAAAACAGCTTGTTTCGCTGTATTAAGCAAGAATACATGCTTTTCGCGCAGTTATAAGAGAAAAAGTTTTGACGCGTATTAGAGAGACACTTGTAAAACCGATGTGTTGTGATTTAGCTCGTTTCGGTCTAAAACAGCTTGTTTCGTTGGACTAAGCAAGAATACATGCTTTTCGCGCAGTTATAAGAGAAAAAAGTTTTGACGCGTATCAGAGGAACACTTGTAAAACCGATGTGTTGTGATTTAGCTCATTTCGGTCTAAAACAGCTTGTTTCGCTGTATTAAGCAAGAATACATGCTTTTCGCGCAGTTATAAGAGAAAAAGTTTTGACGCGTGTCAGAGGGACACTTGTAAATCTGATGTGTTCACATTTAGCTCGTTTCGGTCTAAAACAGCTTGTTTCGTTGTATTAAGCACGAATACATGCTTTTCGCGCAGTTATAAGAGAAAAAGTTTAGACGCGTATCAGAGGAACACTTGTAAAACCGATGTTTTGTGATTTAGCTCGTTTCGGTCTAAAACAGCTTGTTTCGTTGTATTAAGCAAGAATACATGCTTTTCGCGCAGTTATAAGAGAAAAAGTTTTGACGCGTATCAGAGGAACACTTGTAAAACCTTTGTGTTGTGATTTAGCTCGTTTCGGTCTAAAACAGCTTGTTTCGCTGTATTAAGCAAGAATACATGTTTTTCGCGCAGTTATAAGAGAAAAAGTTTTGACGAGTATCACGTGGATACTTGTAAAACCGATGTGTTCAGATTTAGCTCGTTTCGGTCTTAAACAGCTTGTTTCGTTGTATTAAGCACGAATACATGCTTTTCGCGCAGTTATAAGAGAAAAAGTTTTGACGAGTATCACGTGGAACACTTGTAATACCGATGTGTTGTGATTTAGCTCGTTTCGGTTTAAAACAGCTTGTTTCGCTGTATTAAGCAAGAATACATGCTTTTCGCGCAGTTATAAGAGAAAAAGTTTAGACGCGTATCAGAGGAACACTTGTAAAACCGATGTGTTGTGATTTAGCTCGTTTCGGTCTAAAACAGCTTGTTTCGCTGTATTAAGCAAGAATACATGCTTTTCGCGCAGTTATAAGAGAAAAAGTTTTGACGAGTATCACGTGGATACTTGTAAAACCGATGTGTTCAGATTTAGCTCGTTTCGGTCTTAAACAGCTTGTTTCGTTGTATTAAGCACGAATACATGCTTTTCGCGCAGTTATAAGAGAAAAAGTTTTGACGCGTATCAGAGGAACACTGGTAAAACCGATGTGTTGTGATTTAGCTCGTTTCGGTCTAAAACAGCTTGTTTCGCTGTATTAAGCAAGAATACATGCTTTTCGCGCAGTTATAAGAGAAAAAGTTTTGACGCGTATCAGAGGAACACTTGTAAAACCTTTGTGTTGTGATTTAGCTCGTTTCGGTCTAAAACAGCTTGTTTCGCTGTATTAAGCAAGAATACATGCTTTTCGCAGAGAAAAAGTTTTGACGCGTGTCACAGGGACACTTGTAAAACCGATGTGTTCAGATTTAGCTCGTTTCGGTTTTAAACAACTTGTTTCGTTGTATTAAGCACGAATACATGCTTTACGCGCAGTTTTAGAAGAAAAAGTTTTGACGCGTATCAGAGGAACACTTGTAAAACCGATGTGTTATGATTTAGCTCGTTTCGGTCTAAAACAGCTTGTTTCGTTGTATTAAGCAAGAATACATGCTTTTCGCGCAGTTATAAGAGAGAAAGTTTTGACGAGTATCACGTGGATACTTGTAAAACCGATGTGTTCAGATTTAGCTCGTTTCGGTCTAAAACAGCTTGTTTCGTTGTATTAAGCAAGAATACATGCTTTTCGCGCAGTTATAAGAGAAAAAGTTTAGACGCGTATCAGAGGAACACTTGTAAAACCGATGTGTTGTGATTTAGCTCGTTTCGGTCTAAAACAGCTTGTTTCGCTGTATTAAGCAAGAATACATGCTTTTCGCGCAGTTATAAGAGAAAAAGTTTTGACGAGTATCACGTGGATACTTGTAAAACCGATGTGTTCAGATTTAGCTCGTTTCGGTCTTAAACAGCTTGTTTCGTTGTATTAAGCACGAATACATGCTTTTCGCGCAGTTATAAGAGAAAAAGTTTTGACGCGTATCAGAGGAACACTGGTAAAACCGATGTGTTGTGATTTAGCTCGTTTCGGTCTAAAACAGCTTGTTTCGCTGTATTAAGCAAGAATACATGCTTTTCGCGCAGTTATAAGAGAAAAAGTTTTGACGCGTATCAGAGGAACACTTGTAAAACCTTTGTGTTGTGATTTAGCTCGTTTCGGTCTAAAACAGCTTGTTTCGCTGTATTAAGCAAGAATACATGCTTTTCGCAGAGAAAAAGTTTTGACGCGTGTCACAGGGACACTTGTAAAACCGATGTGTTCAGATTTAGCTCGTTTCGGTTTTAAACAACTTGTTTCGTTGTATTAAGCACGAATACATGCTTTACGCGCAGTTTTAGAAGAAAAAGTTTTGACGCGTATCAGAGGAACACTTGTAAAACTGATGTGTTATGATTTAGCTCGTTTCGGTCTAAAACAGCTTGTTTCGTTGTATTAAGCAAGAATACATGCTTTTCGCGCAGTTATAAGAGAGAAAGTTTTGACGAGTATCACGTGGATACTTGTAAAACCGATGTGTTCAGATTTAGCTCGTTTCGGTCTAAAACAGCTTGTTTCGTTGTATTAAGCAAGAATACATGCTTTTCGCCCAGTTATAAGAGAAAACGTTTTGACGAGTATCACGTGGAACACTTGTAATACCGATGTGTTGTGATTTAGCTCGTTTCGGTCTAAAACAGCTTGTTTCGCTGTATTAAGCAAGAATACATGCTTTTCGCGCAGTTATAAGAGAAAAAGTTTTGACGCGTATCAGAGGAACACTTGTAAAACCGATGTGTTGTGATTTAGCTCATTTCGGTCTAAAACAGCTTGTTTCGTTGTATTAAGCAAGAATACATGCTTTTCGCGCAGTTATAAGAGAAAAAGTTTTGACGCGTATCAGAGGAACACTTGTAAAACCGATGTGTTGTGATTTAGCTCGTTTCGGTCTAAAACAGCTTGTTTCGCTGTATTAAGCAAGAATACATGCTTTTCGCGCAGTTATAAGAGAAAAAGTTTTGACGCGTGTCACAGGGACACTTGTAAAACCGATGTGTTCAGATTTAGCTCGTTTCGGTCTAAAACAGCTTGTTTCGTTGTATTTAGCACGAATACATGCTTTTCGCGCAGTTATAAGAGAAAAAGTTTAGACGCGTATCAGAGGAACACTTGTAAAACCGATGTGTTGTGATTTAGCTCGTTTCGGTCTAAAACAACTTGTTTCGCTGTATTAAGCAAGAATACATGCTTTTCGCGCAGTTATAAGAGAAAAAGTTTTGACGCCTGTCACAGGGACACTTGTAAAACCGATGTGTTCAGATTTAGCTCGTTTCGGTCTAAAACAGCTTGTTTCGTTGTATTAAGCACGAATACATGCTTTTCGCGCAGTTATAAGAGAAAAAGTTTAGAGGCGTATCAGAGGAACACTTGTAAAACCGATGTGTTGTGATTTAGCTCGTTTCGGTCTAAAACACCTTGTTTCGCTGTATTAAGCAGAAATACATGCTTTTCGCGCAGTTATAAGAGAAAAAAGAGTTGACGCGTATCAGAGGAACACTTGTAAAACCGATGTGTTGTGATTTAGCTCGTTTCGGTCTAAAACAGCTTGTTTCGCTGTATTAAGCAAGAATACATGCTTTTCGCGCAGTTATAAGAGAAAAAGTTTTGACGCGTATTAGAGAGACACTTGTAAAACCGATGTGTTCAGATTTACCTCGTTTCGGTCTAAAACAGCTTGTTTCGTTGGACTAAGCACGAATACATGCTTTTCGCGCAGCTATAAGAGAAAAAAGAGTTGACGCGTATCAGAGGAACACTTGTAAAACCGATGTGTTGTGATTTAGCTCGTTTCGGTCTAAAACAGCTTGTTTCGCTGTATTAAGCAAGAATACATGCTTTTCGCGCAGTTATAAGAGAAAAAAATTTGACAGCTTGTTTCGCTGTATTAAGCAGGAATACATGCTTTTCGCGCAGTTATAAGAGAAAAAGTTTTGACGCGTATTTGAGAGACACTTGTAAAACCGATGTGTTGTGATTTAGCTCGTTTCGGTCTAAAACAGCTTGTTTCGTTGGACTAAGCAAGAATACATGCTTTTCGCGCAGTTATAAGAGAAAAAAGTTTTGACGCGTATCAGAGGAACACTTGTAAAACCGATGTGTTGTGATTTAGCTCGTTTCGGTCTAAAACAGCTTGTTTCGCTGTATTAAGCAAGAATACATGCTTTTCGCGCAGTTATAAGAGAAAAAGTTTTGACGCGTATTAGAGGAACACTTGTAAAACCTTTGTGTTGTGATTTAGCTCGTTTCGGTCTAAAACAGCTTGTTTCGCTGTATTAAGCAAGAATACATGCTTTTCGCGCAGTTATAAGAGAAAAAGTTTAGACGCGTATCAGAGGAACACTTGTAAAACCGATGTTTTGTGATTTAGCTCGTTTCGGTCTAAAACAGCTTGTTTCGTTGTATTAAGCAAGAATACATGCTTTTCGCGCAGTTATAAGAGAAAAAGTTTTGACGCGTATCAGAGGAACACTTGTAAAACCTTTGTGTTGTGATTTAGCTCGTTTCGGTCTAAAACAGCTTGTTTCGCTGTATTAAGCAAGAATACATGCTTTTCGCGCAGTTATAAGAGAAAAAGTTTTGACGAGTATCACGTGGATACTTGAAAAACCGATGTGTTCAGATTTAGCTCGTTTCGGTCTTAAACAGCTTGTTTCGTTGTATTAAGCACGAATACATGCTTTTCGCGCAGTTATAAGAGAAAAAGTTTTGACGAGTATCACGTGGAACACTTGTAATACCGATGTGTTGTGATTTAGCTCGTTTCGGTTTAAAACAGCTTGTTTCGCTGTATTAAGCAAGAATACATGCTTTTCGCGCAGTTATAAGAGAAAAAGTTTTGACGCGTATTAGAGAGACACTTGTAAAACCGATGTGTTGTGATTTAGCTCGTTTCGGTCTAAAACAGCTTGTTTCGTTGGACTAAGCAAGAATACATGCTTTTCGCGCAGTTATAAGAGAAAAAAGTTTTGACGCGTATCAGAGGAACACTTGTAAAACCGATGTGTTGTGATTTAGCTCATTTCGGTCTAAAACAGCTTGTTTCGCTGTATTAAGCAAGAATACATGCTTTTCGCGCAGTTATAAGAGAAAAAGTTTTGACGCGTGTCAGAGGGACACTTGTAAAACCGATGTGTTCACATTTAGCTCGTTTCGGTCTAAAACAGCTTGTTTCGTTGTATTAAGCACGAATACATGCTTTTCGCGCAGTTATAAGAGAAAAAGTTTAGACGCGTATCAGAGGAACACTTGTAAAACCGATGTTTTGTGATTTAGCTCGTTTCGGTCTAAAACAGCTTGTTTCGTTGTATTAAGCAAGAATACATGCTTTTCGCGCAGTTATAAGAGAAAAAGTTTTGACGCGTATCAGAGGAACACTTGTAAAACCTTTGTGTTGTGATTTAGCTCGTTTCGGTCTAAAACAGCTTGTTTCGCTGTATTAAGCAAGAATACATGCTTTTCGCGCAGTTATAAGAGAAAAAGTTTTGACGAGTATCACGTGGATACTTGTAAAACCGATGTGTTCAGATTTAGCTCGTTTCGGTCTTAAACAGCTTGTTTCGTTGTATTAAGCACGAATACATGCTTTTCGCGCAGTTATAAGAGAAAAAGTTTTGAGGAGTATCACGTGGAACACTTGTAATACCGATGTGTTGTGATTTAGCTCGTTTCGGTTTAAAACAGCTTGTTTCTCTGTATTAAGCAAGAATACATGCTTTTCGCGCAGTTATAAGAGAAAAAGTTTAGACGCGTATCAGAGGAACACTTGTAAAACCGATGTGTTGTGATTTAGCTCGTTTCGGTCTAAAACAGCTTGTTTCGCTGTATTAAGCAAGAATACATGCTTTTCGCGCAGTTATAAGAGAAAAAGTTTTGACGAGTATCACGTGGATACTTGTAAAACCGATGTGTTCAGATTTAGCTCGTTTCGGTCTTAAACAGCTTGTTTCGTTGTATTAAGCACGAATACATGCTTTTCGCGCAGTTATAAGAGAAAAAGTTTTGACGCGTATCAGAGGAACACTGGTAAAACCGATGTGTTGTGATTTAGCTCGTTTCGGTCTAAAACAGCTTGTTTCGCTGTATTAAGCAAGAATACATGCTTTTCGCGCAGTTATAAGAGAAAAAGTTTTGACGCGTATCAGAGGAACACTTGTAAAACCTTTGTGTTGTGATTTAGCTCGTTTCGGTCTAAAACAGCTTGTTTCGCTGTATTAAGCAAGAATACATGCTTTTCGCAGAGAAAAAGTTTTGACGCGTGTCACAGGGACACTTGTAAAACCGATGTGTTCAGATTTAGCTCGTTTCGGTTTTAAACAACTTGTTTCGTTGTATTAAGCACGAATACATGCTTTACGCGCAGTTATAGAAGAAAAAGTTTTGACGCCTATTAGAGAGACACTTGTAAAACCGATGTGTTATGATTTAGCTCGTTTCGGTCTAAAACAGCTTGTTTCGTTGTATTAAGCAAGAATACATGCTTTTCGCGCAGTTCTAAGAGAGAAAGTTTTGACGAGTATCACGTGGATACTTGTAAAACCGATGTGTTCAGATTTAGCTCGTTTCGGTCTAAAACAGCTTGTTTCGTTGTATTAAGCAAGAATACATGCTTTTCGCCCAGTTATAAGAGAAAACGTTTTGACGAGTATCACGTGGAACACTTGTAATACCGATGTGTTGTGATTTAGCTCGTTTCGGTCTAAAACAGCTTGTTTCGCTGTATTAAGCAAGAATACATGCTTTTCGCGCAGTTATAAGAGAAAAAGTTTTGACGCCTGTCACAGGGACACTTGTAAAACCGATGTGTTCAGATTTAGCTCGTTTCGGTCTAAAACAGCTTGTTTCGTTGTATTAAGCACGAATACATGCTTTTCGCGCAGTTATAAGAGAAAAAGTTTAGAGGCGTATCAGAGGAACACTTGTAAAACCGATGTGTTGTGATTTAGCTCGTTTCGGTCTAAAACAGCTTGTTTCGCTGTATTAAGCAGAAATACATGCTTTTCGCGCAGTTATAAGAGAAAAAAGAGTTGACGCGTATCAGAGGAACACTTGTAAAACCGATGTGTTGTGATTTAGCTCGTTTCGGTCTAAAACAGCTTGTTTCGCTGTATTAAGCAAGAATACATGCTTTTCGCGCAGTTATAAGAGAAAAAGTTTTGACGCGTATTAGAGAGACACTTGTAAAACCGATGTGTTCAGATTTACCTCGTTTCGGTCTAAAACAGCTTGTTTCGTTGGACTAAGCACGAATACATGCTTTTCGCGCAGCTATAAGAGAAAAAAGAGTTGACGCGTATCAGAGGAACACTTGTAAAACCGATGTGTTGTGATTTAGCTCGTTTCGGTCTAAAACAGCTTGTTTCGCTGTATTAAGCAAGAATACATGCTTTTCGCGCAGTTATAAGAGAAAAAGTTTTGACGAGTATCACGTGGATACTTGTAAAACCGATGTGTTCAGATTTAGCTCGTTTCGGTCTTAAACAGCTTGTTTCGTTGTATTAAGCACGAATACATGCTTTTCGCGCAGTTATAAGAGAAAAAGTTTTGACGAGTATCACGTGGAACACTTGTAATACCGATGTGTTGTGATTTAGCTCGTTTCGGTTTAAAACAGCTTGTTTCGCTGTATTAAGCAAGAATACATGCTTTTCGCGCAGTTATAAGAGAAAAAGTTTAGACGCGTATCAGAGGAACACTTGTAAAACCGATGTGTTGTGATTTAGCTCGTTTCGGTCTAAAACAGCTTGTTTCGTAGTATTAAGCAAGAATACATTCTTTTCGCGCAGTCATAAGAGAAAAAGTTTTGACGCGTATCAGAGGAACACTTGTAAAACCTTTGTGTTGTGATTTAGCTCGTTTCGGTCTAAAACAGCTTGTTTCGCTGTATTAAGCAAGAATACATGCTTTTCGCGCAGTTATAAGAGAAAAAGTTTTGACGAGTATCACGTGGATACTTGTAAAACCGATGTGTTCAGATTTAGCTCGTTTCGGTCTTAAACAGCTTGTTTCGTTGTGTTAAGCACGAATACATGCTTTTCGCGCAGTTATAAGAGAAAAAGTTTTGACGCGTATCAGAGGAACACTGGTAAAACCGATGTGTTGTGATTTAGCTCGTTTCGGTCTAAAACAGCTTGTTTCGCTGTATTAAGCAAGAATACATGCTTTTCGCGCAGTTATAAGAGAAAAAGTTTTGACGCGTATCAGAGGAACACTTGTAAATCCTTTGTGTTGTGATTTAGCTCGTTTCGGTCTAAAACAGCTTGTTTCGCTGTATTAAGCAAGAATACATGCTTTTCGCAGAGAAAAAGTTTTGACGCGTGTCACAGGGACACTTGTAAAACCGATGTGTTCAGATTTAGCTCGTTTCGGTTTTAAACAACTTGTTTCGTTGTATTAAGCACGAATACATGCTTTACGCGCAGTTATAGAAGAAAAAGTTTTGACGCCTATTAGAGAGACACTTGTAAAACCGATGTGTTATGATTTAGCTCGTTTCGGTCTAAAACAGCTTGTTTCGTTGTATTAAGCAAGAATACATGCTTTTCGCGCAGTTATAAGAGAGAAAGTTTTGACGAGTATCACGTGGATACTTGTAAAACCGATGTGTTCAGATTTAGCTCGTTTCGGTCTAAAACAGCTTGTTTCGTTGTATTAAGCAAGAATACATGCTTTTCGCCCAGTTATAAGAGAAAACGTTTTGACGAGTATCACGTGGAACACTTGTAATACCGATGTGTTGTGATTTAGCTCGTTTCGGTCTAAAACAGCTTGTTTCGCTGTATTAAGCAAGAATACATGCTTTTCGCGCAGTTATAAGAGAAAAAGTTTTGACGCGTATCAGAGGAACACTTGTAAAACCGATGTGTTGTGATTTAGCTCATTTCGGTCTAAAACAGCTTGTTTCGTTGTATTAAGCAAGAATACATGCTTTTCGCGCAGTTATAAGAGAAAAAGTTTTGACGCGTATCAGAGGAACACTTGTAAAACCGATGTGTTGTGATTTAGCTCGTTTCGGTCTAAAACAGCTTGTTTCGCTGTATTAAGCAAGAATACATGCTTTTCGCGCAGTTATAAGAGAAAAAGTTTTGACGAGTATCACGTGGATACTTGTAAAACCGATGTGTTCAGATTTAGCTCGTTTCGGTCTTAAACAGCTTGTTTCGTTGTGTTAAGCACGAATACATGCTTTTCGCGCAGTTATAAGAGAAAAAGTTTTGACGCGTATCAGAGGAACACTGGTAAAACCGATGTGTTGTGATTTAGCTCGTTTCGGTCTAAAACAGCTTGTTTCGCTGTATTAAGCAAGAATACATGCTTTTCGCGCAGTTATAAGAGAAAAAGTTTTGACGCGTATCAGAGGAACACTTGTAAATCCTTTGTGTTGTGATTTAGCTCGTTTCGGTCTAAAACAGCTTGTTTCGCTGTATTAAGCAAGAATACATGCTTTTCGCAGAGAAAAAGTTTTGACGCGTGTCACAGGGACACTTGTAAAACCGATGTGTTCAGATTTAGCTCGTTTCGGTTTTAAACAACTTGTTTCGTTGTATTAAGCACGAATACATGCTTTACGCGCAGTTATAGAAGAAAAAGTTTTGACGCCTATTAGAGAGACACTTGTAAAACCGATGTGTTATGATTTAGCTCGTTTCGGTCTAAAACAGCTTGTTTCGTTGTATTAAGCAAGAATACATGCTTTTCGCGCAGTTATAAGAGAGAAAGTTTTGACGAGTATCACGTGGATACTTGTAAAACCGATGTGTTCAGATTTAGCTCGTTTCGGTCTAAAACAGCTTGTTTCGTTGTATTAAGCAAGAATACATGCTTTTCGCCCAGTTATAAGAGAAAACGTTTTGACGAGTATCACGTGGAACACTTGTAATACCGATGTGTTGTGATTTAGCTCGTTTCGGTCTAAAACAGCTTGTTTCGCTGTATTAAGCAAGAATACATGCTTTTCGCGCAGTTATAAGAGAAAAAGTTTTGACGCGTATCAGAGGAACACTTGTAAAACCGATGTGTTGTGATTTAGCTCATTTCGGTCTAAAACAGCTTGTTTCGTTGTATTAAGCAAGAATACATGCTTTTCGCGCAGTTATAAGAGAAAAAGTTTTGACGCGTATCAGAGGAACACTTGTAAAACCGATGTGTTGTGATTTAGCTCGTTTCGGTCTAAAACAGCTTGTTTCGCTGTATTAAGCAAGAATACATGCTTTTCGCGCAGTTATAAGAGAAAAAGTTTTGACGCGTGTCACAGGGACACTTGTAAAACCGATGTGTTCAGATTTAGCTCGTTTCGGTCTAAAACAGCTTGTTTTGTTGTATTTAGCACGAATACATGCTTTTCGCGCAGTTATAAGAGAAAAAGTTTAGACGCGTATCAGAGGAACACTTGTAAAACCGATGTGTTGTGATTTAGCTCGTTTCGGTCTAAAACAACTTGTTTCGCTGTATTAAGCAAGAATACATGCTTTTCGCGCAGTTATAAGAGAAAAAGTTTTGACGCCTGTCACAGGGACACTTGTAAAACCGATGTGTTCAGATTTAGCTCGTTTCGGTCTAAAACAGCTTGTTTCGTTGTATTAAGCACGAATACATGCTTTTCGCGCAGTTATAAGAGAAAAAGTTTAGAGGCGTATCAGAGGAACACTTGTAAAACCGATGTGTTGTGATTTAGCTCGTTTCGGTCTAAAACAGCTTGTTTCGCTGTATTAAGCAAGAATACATGCTTTTCGCGCAGTTATAAGAGAAAAAGTTTTGACGCGTATTAGAGAGACACTTGTAAAACCGATGTGTTCAGATTTACCTCGTTTCGGTCTAAAACAGCTTGTTTCGTTGGACTAAGCACGAATACATGCTTTTCGCGCAGCTATAAGAGAAAAAAGAGTTGACGCGTATCAGAGGAACACTTGTAAAACCGATGTGTTGTGATTTAGCTCGTTTCGGTCTAAAACAGCTTGTTTCGCTGTATTAAGCAAGAATACATGCTTTTCGCGCAGTTATAAGAGAAAAAGTTTTGACGCGTATTAGAGGAACACTTGTAAAACCTTTGTGTTGTGATTTAGCTCGTTTCGGTCTAAAACAGCTTGTTTCGCTGTATTAAGCAAGAATACATGCTTTTCGCGCAGTTATAAGAGAAAAAGTTTAGACGCGTATCAGAGGAACACTTGTAAAACCGATGTTTTGTGATTTAGCTCGTTTCGGTCTAAAACAGCTTGTTTCGTTGTATTAAGCAAGAATACATGCTTTTCGCGCAGTTATAAGAGAAAAAGTTTTGACGCGTATCAGAGGAACACTTGTAAAACCTTTGTGTTGTGATTTAGCTCGTTTCGGTCTAAAACAGCTTGTTTCGCTGTATTAAGCAAGAATACATGCTTTTCGCGCAGTTATAAGAGAAAAAGTTTTGACGAGTATCACGTGGATACTTGAAAAACCGATGTGTTCAGATTTAGCTCGTTTCGGTCTAAAACAGCTTGTTTCGTTGTATTAAGCAAGAATACATGCTTTTCGCGCAGTTATAAGAGAAAAAGTTTTGACGCGTATCAGAGGAACACTTGTAAAACCTTTGTGTTGTGATTTAGCTCGTTTCGGTCTAAAACAGCTTGTTTCGCTGTATTAAGCAAGAATACATGCTTTTCGCGCAGTTATAAGAGAAAAAGTTTTGACGAGTATCACGTGGATACTTGTAAAACCGATGTGTTCAGATTTAGCTCGTTTCGGTCTTAAACAGCTTGTTTCGTTGTATTAAGCACGAATACATGCTTTTCGCGCAGTTATAAGAGAAAAAGTTTTGACGAGTATCACGTGGAACACTTGTAATACCGATGTGTTGTGATTTAGCTCGTTTCGGTTTAAAACAGCTTGTTTCGCTGTATTAAGCAAGAATACATGCTTTTCGCGCAGTTATAAGAGAAAAAGTTTAGACGCGTATCAGAGGAACACTTGTAAAACCGATGTGTTGTGATTTAGCTCGTTTCGGTCTAAAACAGCTTGTTTCGCTGTATTAAGCAAGAATACATGCTTTTCGCGCAGTTATAAGAGAAAAAGTTTTGACGAGTATCACGTGGATACTTGTAAAACCGATGTGTTCAGATTTAGCTCGTTTCGGTCTTAAACAGCTTGTTTCGTTGTATTAAGCACGAATACATGCTTTTCGCGCAGTTATAAGAGAAAAAGTTTTGACGCGTATCAGAGGAACACTGGTAAAACCGATGTGTTGTGATTTAGCTCGTTTCGGTCTAAAACAGCTTGTTTCGCTGTATTAAGCAAGAATACATGCTTTTCGCGCAGTTATAAGAGAAAAAGTTTTGACGCGTATCAGAGGAACACTTGTAAAACCTTTGTGTTGTGATTTAGCTCGTTTCGGTCTAAAACAGCTTGTTTCGCTGTATTAAGCAAGAATACATGCTTTTCGCAGAGAAAAAGTTTTGACGCGTGTCACAGGGACACTTGTAAAACCGATGTGTTCAGATTTAGCTCGTTTCGGTTTTAAACAACTTGTTTCGTTGTATTAAGCACGAATACATGCTTTACGCGCAGCTATAGAAGAAAAAGTTTTGACGCCTATTAGAGAGACACTTGTAAAACCGATGTGTTATGATTTAGCTCGTTTCGGTCTAAAACAGCTTGTTTCGTTGTATTAAGCAAGAATACATGCTTTTCGCGCAGTTCTAAGAGAGAAAGTTTTGACGAGTATCACGTGGATACTTGTAAAACCGATGTGTTCAGATTTAGCTCGTTTCGGTCTAAAACAGCTTGTTTCGTTGTATTAAGCAAGAATACATGCTTTTCGCCCAGTTATAAGAGAAAACGTTTTGACGAGTATCACGTGGAACACTTGTAATACCGATGTGTTGTGATTTAGCTCGTTTCGGTCTAAAACAGCTTGTTTCGCTGTATTAAGCAAGAATACATGCTTTTCGCGCAGTTATAAGAGAAAAAGTTTTGACGCGTATCAGAGGAACACTTGTAAAACCGATGTGTTGTGATTTAGCTCATTTCGGTCTAAAACAGCTTGTTTCGTTGTATTAAGCAAGAATACATGCTTTTCGCGCAGTTATAAGAGAAAAAGTTTTGACGCGTATCAGAGGAACACTTGTAAAACCGATGTGTTGTGATTTAGCTCGTTTCGGTCTAAAACAGCTTGTTTCGTTGTATTAAGCAAGAATACATGCTTTTCGCGCAGTTATAAGAGAAAAAGTTTTGACGCGTGTCACAGGGACACTTGTAAAACCGATGTGTTCAGATTTAGCTCGTTTCGGTCTAAAACAGCTTGTTTCGTTGTATTTAGCACGAATACATGCTTTTCGCGCAGTTATAAGAGAAAAAGTTTAGACGCGTATCAGAGGAACACTTGTAAAACCGATGTGTTGTGATTTAGCTCGTTTCGGTCTAAAACAACTTGTTTCGCTGTATTAAGCAAGAATACATGCTTTTCGCGCAGTTATAAGAGAAAAAGTTTTGACGAGTATCACGTGGATACTTGTAAAACCGATGTGTTCAGATTTAGCTCGTTTCGGTCTTAAACAGCTTGTTTCGTTGTATTAAGCACGAATACATGCTTTTCGCGCAGTTATAAGAGAAAAAGTTTTGACGAGTATCACGTGGAACACTTGTAATACCGATGTGTTGTGATTTAGCTCGTTTCGGTTTAAAACAGCTTGTTTCGCTGTATTAAGCAAGAATACATGCTTTTCGCGCAGTTATAAGAGAAAAAGTTTAGACGCGTATCAGAGGAACACTTGTAAAACCGATGTGTTGTGATTTAGCTCGTTTCGGTCTAAAACAGCTTGTTTCGCTGTATTAAGCAAGAATACATGCTTTTCGCGCAGTTATAAGAGAAAAAGTTTTGACGAGTATCACGTGGATACTTGTAAAACCGATGTGTTCAGATTTAGCTCGTTTCGGTCTTAAACAGCTTGTTTCGTTGTATTAAGCACGAATACATGCTTTTCGCGCAGTTATAAGAGAAAAAGTTTTGACGCGTATCAGAGGAACACTGGTAAAACCGATGTGTTGTGATTTAGCTCGTTTCGGTCTAAAACAGCTTGTTTCGCTGTATTAAGCAAGAATACATGCTTTTCGCGCAGTTATAAGAGAAAAAGTTTTGACGCGTATCAGAGGAACACTTGTAAAACCTTTGTGTTGTGATTTAGCTCGTTTCGGTCTAAAACAGCTTGTTTCGCTGTATTAAGCAAGAATACATGCTTTTCGCAGAGAAAAAGTTTTGACGCGTGTCACAGGGACACTTGTAAAACCGATGTGTTCAGATTTAGCTCGTTTCGGTTTTAAACAACTTGTTTCGTTGTATTAAGCACGAATACATGCTTTACGCGCAGCTATAGAAGAAAAAGTTTTGACGCCTATTAGAGAGACACTTGTAAAACCGATGTGTTATGATTTAGCTCGTTTCGGTCTAAAACAGCTTGTTTCGTTGTATTAAGCAAGAATACATGCTTTTCGCGCAGTTCTAAGAGAGAAAGTTTTGACGAGTATCACGTGGATACTTGTAAAACCGATGTGTTCAGATTTAGCTCGTTTCGGTCTAAAACAGCTTGTTTCGTTGTATTAAGCAAGAATACATGCTTTTCGCCCAGTTATAAGAGAAAACGTTTTGACGAGTATCACGTGGAACACTTGTAATACCGATGTGTTGTGATTTAGCTCGTTTCGGTCTAAAACAGCTTGTTTCGCTGTATTAAGCAAGAATACATGCTTTTCGCGCAGTTATAAGAGAAAAAGTTTTGACGCGTATCAGAGGAACACTTGTAAAACCGATGTGTTGTGATTTAGCTCATTTCGGTCTAAAACAGCTTGTTTCGTTGTATTAAGCAAGAATACATGCTTTTCGCGCAGTTATAAGAGAAAAAGTTTTGACGCGTATCAGAGGAACACTTGTAAAACCGATGTGTTGTGATTTAGCTCGTTTCGGTCTAAAACAGCTTGTTTCGCTGTATTAAGCAAGAATACATGCTTTTCGCGCAGTTATAAGAGAAAAAGTTTTGACGCGTGTCACAGGGACACTTGTAAAACCGATGTGTTCAGATTTAGCTCGTTTCGGTCTAAAACAGCTTGTTTCGTTGTATTTAGCACGAATACATGCTTTTCGCGCAGTTATAAGAGAAAAAGTTTAGACGCGTATCAGAGGAACACTTGTAAAACCGATGTGTTGTGATTTAGCTCGTTTCGGTCTAAAACAACTTGTTTCGCTGTATTAAGCAAGAATACATGCTTTTCGCGCAGTTATAAGAGAAAAAGTTTTGACGCCTGTCACAGGGACACTTGTAAAACCGATGTGTTCAGATTTAGCTCGTTTCGGTCTAAAACAGCTTGTTTCGTTGTATTAAGCACGAATACATGCTTTTCGCGCAGTTATAAGAGAAAAAGTTTAGAGGCGTATCAGAGGAACACTTGTAAAACCGATGTGTTGTGATTTAGCTCGTTTCGGTCTAAAACAACTTGTTTCGCTGTATTAAGCAGAAATACATGCTTTTCGCGCAGTTATAAGAGAAAAAAGAGTTGACGCGTATCAGAGGAACACTTGTAAAACCGATGTGTTGTGATTTAGCTCGTTTCGGTCTAAAACAGCTTGTTTCGCTGTATTAAGCAAGAATACATGCTTTTCGCGCAGTTATAAGAGAAAAAGTTTTGACGCGTATTAGAGAGACACTTGTAAAACCGATGTGTTCAGATTTACCTCTTTTCGGTCTAAAACAGCTGTTTCGTTGGACTAAGCACGAATACATGCTTTTCGCGCAGCTATAAGAGAAAAAAGAGTTGACGCGTATCAGAGGAACACTTGTAAAACCGATGTGTTGTGATTTAGCTCGTTTCGGTTTAAAACAGCTTGTTTCGCTGTATTAAGCAAGAATACATGCTTTTCGCGCAGTTATAAGAGAAAAAGTTTTGACGAGTATCACGTGGATACTTGTAAAACCGATGTGTTCAGATTTAGCTCGTTTCGGTCTTAAACAGCTTTTTTCGTTGTATTAAGCACGAATACATGCTTTTCGCGCAGTTATAAGAGAAAAAGTTTTGACGAGTATCACGTGGAACACTTGTAATACCGATGTGTTGTGATTTAGCTCGTTTCGGTTTAAAACAGCTTGTTTCGCTGTATTAAGCAAGAATACATGCTTTTCGCGCAGTTATAAGAGAAAAAGTTTAGACGCGTATCAGAGGAACACTTGTAAAACCGATGTGTTGTGATTTAGCTCGTTTCGGTCTAAAACAGCTTGTTTCGTAGTATTAAGCAAGAATACATTCTTTTCGCGCAGTCATAAGAGAAAAAGTTTTGACGCGTATCAGAGGAACACTTGTAAAACCTTTGTGTTGTGATTTAGCTCGTTTCGGTCTAAAACAGCTTGTTTCGCTGTATTAAGCAAGAATACATGCTTTTCGCGCAGTTATAAGAGAAAAAGTTTTGACGAGTATCACGTGGATACTTGTAAAACCGATGTGTTCAGATTTAGCTCGTTTCGGTCTTAAACAGCTTGTTTCGTTGTATTAAGCACGAATACATGCTTTTCGCGCAGTTATAAGAGAAAAAGTTTTGACGCGTATCAGAGGAACACTGGTAAAACCGATGTGTTGTGATTTAGCTCGTTTCGGTCTAAAACAGCTTGTTTCGCTGTATTAAGCAAGAATACATGCTTTTCGCGCAGTTATAAGAGAAAAAGTTTTGACGCGTATCAGAGGAACACTTGTAAAACCTTTGTGTTGTGATTTAGCTCGTTTCGGTCTAAAACAGCTTGTTTCGCTGTATTAAGCAAGAATACATGCTTTTCGCAGAGAAAAAGTTTTGACGCGTGTCACAGGGACACTTGTAAAACCGATGTGTTCAGATTTAGCTCGTTTCGGTTTTAAACAACTTGTTTCGTTGTATTAAGCACGAATACATGCTTTACGCGCAGTTATAGAAGAAAAAGTTTTGACGCCTATTAGAGAGACACTTGTAAAACCGATGTGTTATGATTTAGCTCGTTTCGGTCTAAAACAGCTTGTTTCGTTGTATTAAGCAAGAATACATGCTTTTCGCGCAGTTATAAGAGAGAAAGTTTTGACGAGTATCACGTGGATACTTGTAAAACGATGTGTTCAGATTTAGCTCGTTTCGGTCTAAAACAGCTTGTTTCGTTGTATTAAGCAAGAATACATGCTTTTCGCCCAGTTATAAGAGAAAACGTTTTGACGAGTATCACGTGGAACACTTGTAATACCGATGTGTTGTGATTTAGCTCGTTTCGGTCTAAAACAGCTTGTTTCGCTGTATTAAGCAAGAATACATGCTTTTCGCGCAGTTATAAGAGAAAAAGTTTTGACGCGTATCAGAGGAACACTTGTAAAACCGATGTGTTGTGATTTAGCTCATTTCGGTCTAAAACAGCTTGTTTCGTTGTATTAAGCAAGAATACATGCTTTTCGCGCAGTTATAAGAGAAAAAGTTTTTACGCGTATCAGAGGAACACTTGTAAAACCGATGTGTTGTGATTTAGCTCGTTTCGGTCTAAAACAGCTTGTTTCGCTGTATTAAGCAAGAATACATGCTTTTCGCGCAGTTATAAGAGAAAAAGTTTTGACGCGTGTCACAGGGACACTTGTAAAACCGATGTGTTCAGATTTAGCTCGTTTCGGTCTAAAACAGCTTGTTTTGTTGTATTTAGCACGAATACATGCTTTTCGCGCAGTTATAAGAGAAAAAGTTTAGACGCGTATCAGAGGAACACTTGTAAAACCGATGTGTTGTGATTTAGCTCGTTTCGGTCTAAAACAACTTGTTTCGCTGTATTAGGCAAGAATACATGCTTTTCGCGCAGTTATAAGAGAAAAAGTTTTGACGCCTGTCACAGGGACACTTGTAAAACCGATGTGTTCAGATTTAGCTCGTTTCAGTCTAAAACAGCTTGTTTCGTTGTATTAAGCACGAATACATGCTTTTCGCGCAGTTATAAGAGAAAAAGTTTAGAGGCGTATCAGAGGAACACTTGTAAAACCGATGTGTTGTGATTTAGCTCGTTTCGGTCTAAAACAGCTTGTTTCGCTGTATTAAGCAAGAATACATGCTTTTCGCGCAGTTATAAGAGAAAAAGTTTTGACGCGTATTAGAGAGACACTTGTAAAACCGATGTGTTCAGATTTACCTCGTTTCGGTCTAAAACAGCTTGTTTCGTTTGACTAAGCACGAATACATGCTTTTCGCGCAGCTATAAGAGAAAAAAGAGTTGACGCGTATCAGAGGAACACTTGTAAAACCGATGTGTTGTGATTTAGCTCGTTTCGGTCTAAAACAGCTTGTTTCGCTGTATTAAGCAAGAATACATGCTTTTCGCGCAGTTATAAGAGAAAAAAATTTGACAGCTTGTTTCGCTGTATTAAGCAGGAATACATGCTTTTCGCGCAGTTATAAGAGAAAAAGTTTTGACGCGTATTTGAGAGACACTTGTAAAACCGATGTGTTGTGATTTAGCTCGTTTCGGTCTAAAACAGCTTGTTTCGTTGGACTAAGCAAGAATACATGCTTTTCGCGCAGTTATAAGAGAAAAAAGTTTTGACGCGTATCAGAGGAACACTTGTAAAACCGATGTGTGGTGATTTAGCTCGTTTCGGTCTAAAACAGCTTGTTTCGCTGTATTAAGCAAGAATACATGCTTTTCGCGCAGTTATAAGAGAAAAAGTTTTGACGCGTATTAGAGGAACACTTGTAAAACCTTTGTGTTGTGATTTAGCTCGTTTCGGTCTAAAACAGCTTGTTTCGCTGTATTAAGCAAGAATACATGCTTTTCGCGCAGTTATAAGAGAAAAAGTTTAGACGCGTATCAGAGGAACACTTGTAAAACCGATGTTTTGTGATTTAGCTCGTTTCGGTCTAAAACAGCTTGTTTCGTTGTATTAAGCAAGAATACATGCTTTTCGCGCAGTTATAAGAGAAAAAGTTTTGACGCGTATCAGAGGAACACTTGTAAAACCTTTGTGTTGTGATTTAGCTCGTTTCGGTCTAAAACAGCTTGTTTCGCTGTATTAAGCAAGAATACATGCTTTTCGCGCAGTTATAAGAGAAAAAGTTTTGACGAGTATCACGTGGATACTTGAAAAACCGATGTGTTCAGATTTAGCTCGTTTCGGTCTTAAACAGCTTGTTTCGTTGTATTAAGCACGAATACATGCTTTTCGCGCAGTTATAAGAGAAAAAGTTTTGACGAGTATCACGTGGAACACTTGTAATACCGATGTGTTGTGATTTAGCTCGTTTCGGTTTAAAACAGCTTGTTTCGCTGTATTAAGCAAGAATACATGCTTTTCGCGCAGTTATAAGAGAAAAAGTTCAGACGCGTATCAGAGGAACACTTGTAAAACCGATGTGTTGTGATTTAGCTCGTTTCGGTCTAAAACAGCTTGTTTCGTAGTATTAAGCAAGAATACATGCTTTTCGCGCAGTTATAAGAGAAAAAGTTTTGACGCGTGTCAGAGGGACACTTGTAAAACCGATGTGTTCACATTTAGCTCGTTTCGGTCTAAAACAGCTTGTTTCGTTGTATTAAGCACGAATACATGCTTTTCGCGCAGTTATAAGAGAAAAAGTTTAGACGCGTATCAGAGGAACACTTGTAAAACCGATGTTTTGTGATTTAGCTCGTTTCGGTCTAAAACAGCTTGTTTCGCTGTATTAAGCAAGAATACATGCTTTTCGCGCAGTTATAAGAGAAAAAGTTTTGACGCGTGTCACAGGGACACTTGTAAAACCGATGTGTTGTGATTTAGCTCGTTTCGGTCTAAAACAGCTTGTTTCGCTGTATTAAGCAAGAATACAAGCTTTTCGCGCAGTTATAAGAGAAAAAGTTTTGACGCCTGTCACAGGGACACTTGTAAAACCGATGTGTTGTGATTTAGCTCATTTCGGTCTAAAACAGCTTGTTTCGTTGTATTAAGCAAGAATACATGCTTTTCGCGCAGTTATAAGAGAAAAAGTTTTGACGCGTATCAGAGGAACACTTGTAAAACCGATGTGTTGTGATTTAGCTCGTTTCGGTCTAAAACAGCTTGTTTCGCTGTATTAAGCAAGAATACATGCTTTTCGCGCAGTTATAAGAGAAAAAGTTTTGACGCGTGTCACAGGGACACTTGTAAAACCGATGTGTTCAGATTTAGCTCGTTTCGGTCTAAAACAGCTTGTTTCGTTGTATTTAGCACGAATACATGCTTTTCGCGCAGTTATAAGAGAAAAAGTTTAGACGCGTATTAGAGAAACACTTGTAAAACCGATGTGTTCAGATTTACCTCGTTTCGGTCTAAAACAGCTTGTTTCGTTGGACTAAGCACGAATACATGCTTTTCGCGCAGCTATAAGAGAAAAAAGAGTTGACGCGTATCAGAGGAACACTGGTAAAACCGATGTGTTGTGATTTAGCTCGTTTCGGTCTAAAACAGCTTGTTTCGCTGTATTAAGCAAGAATACATGCTTTTCGCGCAGTTATAAGAGAAAAAAATTTGACAGCTTGTTTCGCTGTATTAAGCAGGAATACATGCTTTTCGCGCAGTTATAAGAGAAAAAGTTTTGACGCGTATTAGAGAGACACTTGTAAAACCGATGTGTTGTGATTTAGCTCGTTTCGGTCTAAAACAGCTTGTTTCGTTGGACTAAGCAAGAATACATGCTTTTCGCGCAGTTATAAGAGAAAAAAGTTTTGACGCGTATCAGAGGAACACTTGTAAAACCGATGTGTTGTGATTTAGCTCATTTCGGTCTAAAACAGCTTGTTTCGCTGTATTAAGCAAGAATACATGCTTTTCGCGCAGTTATAAGAGAAAAAGTTTTGACGCGTGTCAGAGGGACACTTGTAAAACCGATGTGTTCACATTTAGCTCGTTTCGGTCTAAAACAGCTTGTTTCGTTGTATTAAGCACGAATACATGCTTTTCGCGCAGTTATAAGAGAAAAAGTTTAGACGCCTATCAGAGGAACACTTGTAAAACCGATGTTTTGTGATTTAGCTCGTTTCGGTCTAAAACAGCTTGTTTCGTTGTATTAAGCAAGAATACATGCTTTTCGCGCAGTTATAAGAGAAAAAGTTTTGACGCGTATCAGAGGAACACTTGTAAAACCTTTGTGTTGTGATTTAGCTCGTTTCGGTCTAAAACAGCTTGTTTCGCTGTATTAAGCAAGAATACATGCTTTTCGCGCAGTTATAAGAGAAAAAGTTTTGACGAGTATCACGTGGATACTTGTAAAACCGATGTGTTCAGATTTAGCTCGTTTCGGTCTTAAACAGCTTGTTTCGTTGTATTAAGCACGAATACATGCTTTTCGCGCAGTTATAAGAGAAAAAGTTTTGACGAGTATCACCTGGAACACTTGTAATACCGATGTGTTGTGATTTAGCTCGTTTCGGTTTAAAACAGCTTGTTTCGCTGTATTAAGCATTAATACATGCTTTTCGCGCAGTTATAAGTGAAAAAGTTTAGACGCGTATCAGAGGAACACTTGTAAAACCGATGTGTTGTGATTTAGCTCGTTTCGGTCTAAAACAGCTTGTTTCGTAGTATTAAGCAAGAATACATTCTTTTCGCGCAGTCATAAGAGAAAAAGTTTTGACGCGTATCAGAGGAACACTTGTAAAACCTTTCTGTTGTGATTTAGCTCGTTTCGGTCTAAAACAGCTTTTTTCGTTGTATTAAGCACGAATACATGCTTTTCGCGCAGTTATAAGAGAAAAAGTTTTGACGCGTATCAGACGAACACTTGTAAAACCGATGTGTTGTGATTTAGCTCGTTTCGGTCTAAAACAGCTTGTTTCGCTGTATTAAGCAAGAATACATGCTTTTCGCGCAGTTATAAGAGAAAAAGTTTTGACGCGTATCAGAGGAACACTTGTAAAACCTTTGTGTTGTGATTTAGCTCGTTTCGGTCTAAAACAGCTTGTTTCGCTGTTTTAAGCAAGAATACATGCTTTTCGCAGAGAAAAAGTTTTGACGCGTGTCACAGGGACACTTGTAAAACCGATGTGTTCAGATTTAGCTCGTTTCGGTTTTAAACAACTTGTTTCGTTGTATTAAGCACGAATACATGCTTTACGCGCAGTTATAGAAGAAAAAGTTTTGACGCCTATTAGAGAGACACTTGTAAAACCGATGTGTTATGATTTAGCTCGTTTCGGTCTAAAACAGCTTGTTTCGTTGTATTAAGCAAGAATACATGCTTTTCGCGCAGTTATAAGAGAGAAAGTTTTGACGAGTATCACGTGGATACTTGTAAAACCGATGTGTTCAGATTTAGCTCGTTTCGGTCTAAAACAGCTTGTTTCGTTGTATTAAGCAAGAATACATGCTTTTCGCCCAGTTATAAGAGAAAACGTTTTGACGAGTATCACGTGGAACACTTGTAATACCGATGTGTTGTGATTTAGCTCGTTTCGGTCTAAAACAGCTTGTTTCGCTGTATTAAGCAAGAATACATGCTTTTCGCGCAGTTATAAGAGAAAAAGTTTTGACGCGTATCAGAGGAACACTTGTAAAACCGATGTGTTGTGATTTAGCTCATTTCGGTCTAAAACAGCTTGTTTCGTTGTATTAAGCAAGAATACATGCTTTTCGCGCAGTTATAAGAGAAAAAGTTTTGACGCGTATCAGAGGAACACTTGTAAAACCGATGTGTTGTGATTTAGCTCGTTTCGGTCTAAAACAGCTTGTTTCGCTGTATTAAGCAAGAATACATGCTTTTCGCGCAGTTATAAGAGAAAAAGTTTTGACGCGTGTCACAGGGACACTTGTAAAACCGATGTGTTCAGATTTAGCTCGTTTCGGTCTAAAACAGCTTGTTTCGTTGTATTTAGCACGAATACATGCTTTTCGCGCAGTTATAAGAGAAAAAGTTTAGACGCGTATCAGAGGAACACTTGTAAAACCGATGTGTTGTGATTTAGCTCGTTTCGGTCTAAAACAACTTGTTTCGCTGTATTAAGCAAGAATACATGCTTTTCGCGCAGTTATAAGAGAAAAAGTTTTGACGCCTGTCACAGGGACACTTGTAAAACCGATGTGTTCAGATTTAGCTCGTTTCGGTCTAAAACAGCTTGTTTCGTTGTATTAAGCACGAATACATGCTTTTCGCGCAGTTATAAGAGAAAAAGTTTAGAGGCGTATCAGAGGAACACTTGTAAAACCGATGTGTTGTGATTTAGCTCGTTTCGGTCTAAAACAGCTTGTTTCGCTGTATTAAGCAGAAATACATGCTTTTCGCGCAGTTATAAGAGAAAAAAGAGTTGACGCGTATCAGAGGAACACTTGTAAAACCTTTGTGTTGTGATTTAGCTCGTTTCGGTCTAAAAACAGCTTGTTTCGCTGTATTAAGCAAGAATACATGCTTTTCGCGCAGTTATAAGAGAAAAAGTTTTGACGAGTATCACGTGGATACTTGTAAAACCGATGTGTTCAGATTTAGCTCGTTTCGGTCTTAAACAGCTTGTTTCGTTGTATTAAGCACGAATACATGCTTTTCGCGCAGTTATAAGAGAAAAAGTTTTGACGCGTATCAGAGGAACACTTGTAAAACCTTTGTGTTGTGATTTAGCTCGTTTCGGTCTAAAACAGCTTGTTTCGCTGTATTAAGCAAGAATACATGCTTTTCGCGCAGTTATAAGAGAAAAAGTTTTGACGAGTATCACGTGGATACTTGAAAAACCGATGTGTTCAGATTTAGCTCGTTTCGGTCTTAAACAGCTTGTTTCGTTGTATTAAGCACGAATACATGCTTTTCGCGCAGTTATAAGAGAAAAAGTTTTGACGAGTATCACGTGGAACACTTGTAATACCGATGTGTTGTGATTTAGCTCGTTTCGGTTTAAAACAGCTTGTTTCGCTGTATTAAGCAAGAATACATGCTTTTCGCGCAGTTATAAGAGAAAAAGTTCAGACGCGTATCAGAGGAACACTTGTAAAACCGATGTGTTGTGATTTAGCTCGTTTCGGTCTAAAACAGCTTGTTTCGTAGTATTAAGCAAGAATACATGCTTTTCGCGCAGTTATAAGAGAAAAAGTTTTGACGCGTGTCAGAGGGACACTTGTAAAACCGATGTGTTCACATTTAGCTCGTTTCGGTCTAAAACAGCTTGTTTCGTTGTATTAAGCACGAATACATGCTTTTCGCGCAGTTATAAGAGAAAAAGTTTAGACGCGTATCAGAGGAACACTTGTAAAACCGATGTTTTGTGATTTAGCTCGTTTCGGTCTAAAACAGCTTGTTTCGCTGTATTAAGCAAGAATACATGCTTTTCGCGCAGTTATAAGAGAAAAAGTTTTGACGCCTGTCACAGGGACACTTGTAAAACCGATGTGTTCAGATTTAGCTCGTTTCGGTCTAAAACAGCTTGTTTCGTTGTATTAAGCAAGAATACATGCTTTTCGCGCAGTTATAAGAGAGAAAGTTTTGACGAGTATCACGTGGATACTTGTAAAACCGATGTGTTCAGATTTAGCTCGTTTCGGTCTAAAACAGCTTGTTTCGTTGTATTAAGCAAGAATACATGCTTTTCGCCCAGTTATAAGAGAAAAACGTTTTGACGAGTATCACGTGGAACACTTGTAATACCGATGTGTTGTGATTTAGCTCGTTTCGGTCTAAAACAGCTTGTTTCGCTGTATTAAGCAAGAATACATGCTTTTCGCGCAGTTATAAGAGAAAAAGTTTTGACGCGTATCAGAGGAACACTTGTAAAACCGATGTGTTGTGATTTAGCTCATTTCGGTCTAAAACAGCTTGTTTCGTTGTATTAAGCAAGAATACATGCTTTTCGCGCAGTTATAAGAGAAAAAGTTTTGACGCGTATCAGAGGAACACTTGTAAAACCGATGTGTTGTGATTTAGCTCGTTTCGGTCTAAAACAGCTTGTTTCGCTGTATTAAGCAAGAATACATGCTTTTCGCGCAGTTATAAGAGAAAAAGTTTTGACGCGTGTCACAGGGACACTTGTAAAACCGATGTGTTCAGATTTAGCTCGTTTCGGTCTAAAACAGCTTGTTTCGTTGTATTTAGCACGAATACATGCTTTTCGCGCAGTTATAAGAGAAAAAGTTTAGACGCGTATCAGAGGAACACTTGTAAAACCGATGTGTTGTGATTTAGCTCGTTTCGGTCTAAAACAACTTGTTTCGCTGTATTAAGCAAGAATACATGCTTTTCGCGCAGTTATAAGAGAAAAAGTTTTGACGCCTGTCACAGGGACACTTGTAAAACCGATGTGTTCAGATTTAGCTCGTTTCGGTCTAAAACAGCTTGTTTCGTTGTATTAAGCACGAATACATGCTTTTCGCGCAGTTATAAGAGAAAAAGTTTAGAGGCGTATCAGAGGAACACTTGTAAAACCGATGTGTTGTGATTTAGCTCGTTTCGGTCTAAAACAGCTTGTTTCGCTGTATTAAGCAGAAATACATGCTTTTCGCGCAGTTATAAGAGAAAAAAGAGTTGACGCGTATCAGAGGAACACTTGTAAAACCTTTGTGTTGTGATTTAGCTCGTTTCGGTCTAAAACAGCTTGTTTCGCTGTATTAAGCAAGAATACATGCTTTTCGCGCAGTTATAAGAGAAAAAGTTTTGACGAGTATCACGTGGATACTTGTAAAACCGATGTGTTCAGATTTAGCTCGTTTCGGTCTTAAACAGCTTGTTTCGTTGTATTAAGCACGAATACATGCTTTTCGCGCAGTTATAAGAGAAAAAGTTTTGACGCGTATCAGAGGAACACTTGTAAAACCTTTGTGTTGTGATTTAGCTCGTTTCGGTCTAAAACAGCTTGTTTCGCTGTATTAAGCAAGAATACATGCTTTTCGCGCAGTTATAAGAGAAAAAGTTTTGACGAGTATCACGTGGATACTTGAAAAACCGATGTGTTCAGATTTAGCTCGTTTCGGTCTTAAACAGCTTGTTTCGTTGTATTAAGCACGAATACATGCTTTTCGCGCAGTTATAGAGAAAAAGTTTGACGAGTATCACGTGGAACACTTGTAATACCGATGTGTTGTGATTTAGCTCGTTTCGGTTTAAAACAGCTTGTTTCGCTGTATTAAGCAAGAATACATGCTTTTCGCGCAGTTATAAGAGAAAAAGTTCAGACGCGTATCAGAGGAACACTTGTAAAACCGATGTGTTGTGATTTAGCTCGTTCGGTCTAAAACAGCTTGTTTCGTCTGTATTAAGCAAGAATACATGCTTTTCGCGCAGTTATAAGAGAAAAAGTTTTGACGCGTGTCAGAGGGACACTTGTAAAACCGATGTGTTCACATTTAGCTCGTTTCGGTCTAAAACAGCTTGTTCGTTGTATTAAGCACGAATACATGCTTTTCGCGCAGTTATAAGAGAAAAAGTTTAGACGCGTATCAGAGGAACACTTGTAAAACCGATGTTTTGTGATTTAGCTCGTTTCGGTCTAAAACAGCTTGTTTCGCTGTATTAAGCAAGAATACATGCTTTTCGCGCAGTATAAGAGAAAAAGTTTGACGCGTGTACAGGGACACTTGTAAAACCGATGTGTTGTGATTTAGCTCGTTTCGGTCTAAAACAGCTTGTTTCGCTTGTATTAAGCAAGAATACATGCTTTTCGCGCAGTTATAAGAGAAAAAGTTTTGACGCCTGTCACAGGGACACTTGTAAACCGATGTGTTGTGATTTAGCTCATTTCGGTCTAAAACAGCTTGTTTCGTTGTATTAAGCAAGAATACATGCTTTTCGCGCAGTTATAAGAGAAAAAGTTTTGACGCGTATCAGAGGAACACTTGTAAAACCGATGTGTTGTGATTTAACTCGTTTCGGTCTAAAACAGCTTGTTTCGCTGTATTAAGCAAGAATACATGCTTTTCGCGCAGTTATAAGAGAAAAAGTTTTGACCGCGTGTCACAGGGACACTTGTAAAACCGATGTGTTCAGATTTAGCTCGTTTCGGTCTAAAACAGCTTGTTTCGTTGTATTTAGCACGAATACATGCTTTTCGCGCAGTTATAAGAGAAAAAGTTTAGACGCGTATTAGAGAAACACTTGTAAAACCGATGTGTTCAGATTTACCTCGTTTCGGTCTAAAACAGCTTGTTTCGTTGGACTAAGCAGAAATACATGCTTTTCGCGCAGCTATAAGAGAAAAAAGAGTTGACGCGTATCAGAGAACACTGGTAAAACCGATGTGTTGTGATTTAGCTCGTTTCGGTCTAAAACAGCTTGTTTCGCTGTATTAAGCAAGAATACATGCTTTTCGCGCAGTTATAAGAGAAAAAATTTGACAAGCTTGTTTCGCTGTATTAAGCAGGATACATGCTTTTCGCGCAGTTATAAGAGAAAAAGTTTTGACGCGTATAGAGAGACACTTGTAAAACCGATGTGTTGTGATTTAGCTCGTTTTCGGTCTAAAACAGCTTGTTTCGTTGGACTAAGCAAGAATACATGCTTTTCGCGCAGTTATAAGAGAAAAAAGTTTTGACGCGTATCAGAGGAACACTTGTAAAACCGATGTGTTGTGATTTAGCTCATTTCGGTCTAAAACAGCTTGTTTCGCTGTATTAAGCAAGAATACATGCTTTTCGCGCAGTTATAAGAGAAAAAGTTTTGACGCGTGTCACAAGGGACACTTGTAAAACCGATGTGTTCAGATTTAGCTCGTTTCGGTCTAAACAGCTTGTTTCGTTGTATTTAGCACGAATACATGCTTTCGCGCAGTTATAAGAGAAAAAGTTTAGACGCGTATCAGAGGAACACTTGTAAAACCGATGTGTTGTGATTAGCTCGTTTCGGTCTAAAACAACTTGTTTCGCTGTATTAAGCAAGAATACATGCTTTTCGCGCAGTTATAAGAGAAAAAGTTTTGACGCCTGTCACAGGGACACTTGTAAAACCGATGTGTTCAGATTTAGCTCGTTTCGGTCTAAAACAGCTTGTTTCGTTGTATTAAGCACGAATACATGCTTTTCGCGCAGTTATAAGAGAAAAAGTTTAGAGGCGTATCAGAGGAACACTTGTAAAACCGATGTGTTGTGATTTAGCTCGTTTTCGGTCTAAAACAGCTTGTTTCGCTGTATTAAGCAGAAATACATGCTTTTCGCGCAGTTATAAGAGAAAAAAGAGTTGACGCGTATCAGAGGAACACTTGTAAAACCTTTGTGTTGTGATTTAGCTCGTTTCGGTCTAAAACAGCTTGTTCGCTGTATTAAGCAAGAATACATGCTTTTCGCGCAGTTATAAGAGAAAAAGTTTTGACGAGTATCACGTGGATACTTGTAAAACCGATGTGTTCAGATTTAGCTCGTTTCGGTCTTAAACAGCTTGTTTCGTTGTATTAAGCACGAATACATGCTTTTCGCGCAGTTATAAGAGAAAAAGTTTTGACGCGTATCAGAGGAACACTTGTAAAACCTTTGTGTTGTGATTTAGCTCGTTTCGGTCTAAAACAGCTTGTTTCGCTGTATTAAGCAAGAATACATGCTTTTCGCGCAGTTATAAGAGAAAAAGTTTTGACGAGTATCACGTGGATACTTGAAAAACCGATGTGTTCAGATTTAGCTCGTTTCGGTCTTAAACAGCTTGTTTCGTTGTATTAAGCACGAATACATGCTTTTCGCGCAGTTATAAGAGAAAAAGTTTTGACGAGTATCACGTGGAACACTTGTAATACCGATGTGTTGTGATTTAGCTCGTTTCGGTTTAAAACAGCTTGTTTCGCTGTATTAAGCAAGAATACATGCTTTCGCGCAGTTATAAGAGAAAAAGTTCAGACGCGTATCAGAGGAACACTTGTAAAACCGATGTGTTGTGATTTAGCTCGTTTCGGTCTAAAACAGCTTGTTTCGTAGTATTAAGCAAGAATACATGCTTTTCGCGCAGTTATAAGAGAAAAAGTTTTGACGCGTGTCAGAGGGACACTTGTAAAACCGATGTGTTCACATTTAGCTCGTTTCGGTCTAAAACAGCTTGTTTCGTTGTATTAAGCACGAATACATGCTTTTCGCGCAGTTATAAGAGAAAAAGTTTAGACGCGTATCAGAGGAACACTTGTAAACCGATGTTTTGTGATTTAGCTCGTTTCGGTCTAAAACAGCTTGTTTCGCTGTATTAAGCAAGAATACATGCTTTTCGCGCAGTTAAAGAGAAAAAGTTTTGACGCCTGTCACAGGGACACTTGTAAAACCGATGTGTTCAGATTTAGCTCGTTTCGGTCTAAAACAGCTTGTTTCGTTGTATTAAGCAAGATACATGCTTTTCGCGCAGTTATAAGAGAGAAAGTTTTGACGAGTATCACGTGGATACTTGTAAAACCGATGTGTTCAGATTTAGCTCGTTTCGGTCTAAAACAGCTTGTTTCGTTGTATTAAGCAAGAATACATGCTTTTCGCCCAGTTATAAGAGAAAACGTTTTGACGAGTATCACGTGGAACACTTGTAATACCGATGTGTTGTGATTTAGCTCGTTTCGGTCTAAAACAGCTTGTTTCGCTGTATTAAGCAAGAATACATGCTTTTCGCGCAGTTATAAGAGAAAAAGTTTTGACGCGTATCAGAGGAACACTTGTAAAACCGATGTGTTGTGATTTAGCTCATTTCGGTCTAAAACAGCTTGTTTCGTTGTATTAAGCAAGAATACATGCTTTTCGCGCAGTTATAAGAGAAAAAGTTTTGACGCGTATCAGAGGAACACTTGTAAAACCGATGTGTTGTGATTTAGCTTCGTTTCGGTCTAAAACAGCTTGTTTCGCTGTATTAAGCAAGAATACATGCTTTTCGCGCAGTTTATAAGAGAAAAAGTTTTGACGCGTATCAGTCAGGGACACTTGTAAACCGATGTGTTCAGATTTAGCTCGTTTCGGTCTAAAACAGCTTGTTTCGTTGTATTAGCACGAATACATGCTTTTCGCGCAGTTATAAGAGAAAAAGTTTAGACGCGTATCAGAGGAACACTTGTAAACCGATGTGTTGTGATTTAGCTCGTTTCGGTCTAAAACAACTTGTTTCGCTGTATTATGCAAGATACATGCTTTTTTCGCGCAGTTATAAGAGAAAAAGTTTTGGACGCCTGTCACAGGGACACTTGTAAAACCTTGTAAAACGATGTGTTCAGATTTAGCTCGTTTCGGTCTAAAACAGCTTGTTTCGTTGTATTAAGCACGAATACATGCTTTTCGCGCAGTTATAAGAGAAAAAGTTTAGAGGCGTATCAGAGGAACACTTGTAAAACCGATGTGTTGTGATTTAGCTCGTTTCGGTCTAAAACAGCTTGTTTCGCTGTATTAAGCAGAAATACATGCTTTTCGCGCAGTTATAAGAGAAAAAGAGTTGACGCGTATCAGAGGAACACTTGTAAACCTTTGTGTTGTGATTTAGCTCGTTTCGTGGTCTAAAACAGCTTGTTTCGCTGTATTAAGCAAGAATACATGCTTTTCGCGCAGTTATAAGAGAAAAAGTTTTGACGAGTATCACGTGGATACTTGTAAAACCGATGTGTTTCAGATTTAGCTCGTTTCGGTCTTAACAGCTTGTTTCGTTGTATTAAGCACGAATACATGCTTTTCGCGCAGTTATAAGAGAAAAAGTTTTGACGCGTATCAGAGGAACACTTGTAAAACCTTTGTGTTGTGATTTAGCTCGTTTCGGTCTAAAACAGCTTGTTTCGCTGTATTAAGCAAGAATACATGCTTTTCGCGCAGTTATAAGAGAAAAAGTTTTGACGAGTATCACGTGGATACTTGAAAAACCGATGTGTTCAGATTTAGCTCGTTTCGGTCTTAAACAGCTTGTTTCGTTGTATTAAGCACGAATACATGCTTTTCGCGCAGTTATAAGAGAAAAAGTTTGACGAGTATCACGTGGAACACTTGTAATACCGATGTGTTGTGATTTAGCTCGTTTCGGTTTAAAACAGCTTGTTTCGCTGTATTAAGCAAGAATACATGCTTTTCGCGCAGTTATAAGAGAAAAAGTTCAGACGCGTATCAGAGGAACACTTGTAAAACCGATGTGTTGTGATTTAGCTCGTTTCGGTCTAAAACAGCTTGTTTCGTAGTATTAAGCAAGAATACATGCTTTTCGCCGCAGTGTATAAGAGAAAAAGTTTTGACGCGTGTCAGAGGGGACACTTGTAAACCGATGTGTTCACATTAGCTCGTTTCGGTCTAAAACAGCTTGTTCGTTGTATTAAGCACGAATACATGCTTTTCGCGCAGTTATAAGAGAAAAAGTTTAGACGCGTATCAGAGGAACACTTGTAAAACCGATGTTTTGTGATTTAGCTCGTTTCGGTCTAAAACAGCTTGTTTCGCTGTATTAAGCAAGAATACATGCTTTTCGCGCAGTTATAAGAGAAAAAAGTTTTGACGCGTGTCACAGGGACACTTGTAAAACCGATGTGTTGTGATTTAGCTCGTTTCGGTCTAAAACAGCTTGTTTCGCTGTATTAAGCAAGATACATGCTTTTCGCGCAGTTATAAGAGAAAAAGTTTTGACGCCTGTCACAGGGACACTTGTAAAACCGATGTGTTGTGATTTAGCTCATTTCGGTCTAAAACAGCTTGTTTCGTTGTATTAAGCAAGAATACATGCTTTTCGCGCAGTTATAAGAGAAAAAGTTTTGACGCGTATCAGAGGAACACTTGTAAAACCGATGTGTTGTGATTTAACTCGTTTCGGTCTAAAACAGCTTGTTTCGCTGTATTAAGCAAGAATACATGCTTTTCGCGCAGTTATAAGAGAAAAAGTTTTGACGCGTGTCACAGGGACACTTGTAAAACCGATGTGTTCAGATTTAGCTCGTTTCGGTCTAAAACAGCTTGTTTCGTTGAATTAGCACGAATACATGCTTTTCGCGCAGTTATAAGAGAAAAAGTTTAGACGCGTATTAGAGAAACACTTGTAAAACCGATGTGTTCAGATTTACCTCGTTTCGGTCTAAAACAGCTTGTTTCGTTGGACTAAGCACGAATACATGCTTTTCGCGCAGCTATAAGAGAAAAAAGAGTTGACGCGTATCAGAGGAACACTGGTAAAACCGATGTGTTGTGATTTAGCTCGTTTCGGTCTAAAACAGCTTGTTTCGCTGTATTAAGCAAGAATACATGCTTTTCGCGCAGTTATAAGAGAAAAAAATTTGACAGCTTGTTTCGCTGTATTAAGCAGGAATACATGCTTTTCGCGCAGTTATAAGAGAAAAAGTTTTGAGCGCGTATTAGAGAGACACTTGTAAAACCGATGTGTTGTGATTTAGCTCGTTTCGGTCTAAAACAGCTTGTTTCGTTGGACTAAGCAAGAATACATGCTTTTCGCGCAGTTATAAGAGAAAAAGTTTTGACGCGTATCAGAGGAACACTTGTAAAACCGATGTGTTGTGATTTAGCTCATTTCGGTCTAAAACAGCTTGTTTCGCTGTATTAAGCAAGAATACATGCTTTTCGCGCAGTTATAAGAGAAAAAGTTTTGACGCGTGTCAGAGGACACTTGTAAAACCGATGTGTTCACATTTAGCTCGTTTCGGTCTAAAACAGCTTGTTTCGTTGTATTAAGCACGAATACATGCTTTTCGCGAGTTATAAGAGAAAAAGTTTAGACGCGTATCAGAGGAACACTTGTAAAACCGATGTTTTGTGATTTAGCTCGTTTCGGTCTAAAACAGCTTGTTTCGTTGTATTAAGCAAGAATACATGCTTTTCGCGCAGTTATAATAGAGAAAAAGTTTTGACGCGTATCAGAGGAACACTTGTAAAACCTTTGTTTTGTGATTTAGCTCGTTTTCGGTCTAAAACAGCTTGTTTCGCTGTATTAAGCAAGAATACATGCTTTTCGCGCAGTTATAAGAGAAAAGTTTTGACGAGTATCACGTGGATACTTGTAAAACCGATGTGTTCAGATTTAGCTCGTTTCGGTCTTAAACAGCTTGTTTCGTTGTATTAAGCACGAATACATGCTTTTCGCGCAGTTATAAGAGAAAAAGTTTTTGACGAGTATCACGTGGAACACTTGTAATACCGATGTGTTGGTGATTTTGCTCGTTTCGGTTTAAAACAGCTTGTTTCGCTGTATAAGCAAGAATACATGCTTTTTGCGCAGTTATAAGTGAAAAAGTTTAGACGCGTATCAGAGGAACACTTGTAAAACCGATGTGTTGTGATTTAGCTCGTTTCGGTCTAAAACAGCTTGTTTCGTAGTATTAAGCAAGAATACATTCTTTTCGCGCAGTCATAAGAGAAAAAGTTTTGACGCGTATCAGAGGAACACTTGTAAAACCTTTCTGGTTGTGATTTAGCTCGTTTCGGTCTAAAACAGCTTGTTCGCTGTATTAAGCAAGAATACATGCTTTTCGCGCAGGTTATAAGAGAAAAAGTTTTGACGAGTATCACGTGGATACTTGTAAAACCGATGTGTTCAGATTTAGCACAGTTTCGAGGTCTTAAACAGCTTGTTTCGTTGTATTAAGCACGAATACATGCTTTTCGCGCAGTTATTAAGAGAAAAAGTTTTGACGCGTATCAGAGGAACACTTGTAAAACCGATGTGTTGTGATTTAGCTCGTTTCGGTCTAAAAACAGCTTGTTTCGCTGTATTAAGCAAGAATACATGCTTTTCGCGCAGTTATAAGAGAAAAAGTTTTGACGCGTATCAGAGGAACACTTGTAAAACCTTTGTGTTGTGATTTAGCTCGTTTCGGTCTAAAACAGCTTGTTTCGCTGTATTAAGCAAGAATACATGCTTTTCGCAGAGAAAAAGTTTTGACGCGTGTCACAGGGACACTTGTAAAACGATGTATCAGATTTAGCTCGTTTCGGTTTTAAACCAACTTGTTTCGTTGTATTAAGCACGAATACATGCTTTACGCGCAGTTATAGAAGAAAAAGTTTTGACGCCTATTAGAGAGACACTTGTAAAACCGATGTGTTATGATTTAGCTCGTTTCGGTCTAAAACAGCTTGTTTCGTTGTATTAAGCAAGAATACATGCTTTTCGCGCAGTTATAAGAGAGAAAGTTTTGACGAGTATCACGTGGATACTTGTAAAACCGAT
Source organism: Amblyomma americanum (assembly GCF_052857255.1). Taxonomy (NCBI): domain Eukaryota; kingdom Metazoa; phylum Arthropoda; class Arachnida; order Ixodida; family Ixodidae; genus Amblyomma; species Amblyomma americanum. The sequence goes on along the minus strand of NW_027526704.1, from coordinate 38,453 downwards.
GTGTTCAGATTTAGCTCGTTTCGGTCTAAAACAGCTTGTTTCGTTGTATTAAGCAAGAATACATGCTTTTCGCCCAGTTATAAGAGAAGACGTTTTGACGAGTATCACGTGGAACACTTGTAATACCGATGTGTTGGTGATTTAGCTCGTTTCGGTCTAAAACAGCTTGTTTCGCTGTATAAGCAAGAATACATGCTTTTCGCGCAGTTATAAGAGAAAAAGTTTTGACGCGTATCAGAGGAACACTTGTAAAACCGATGTGTTGTGATTTAGCTCATTTCGGTCTAAAACAGCTTGTTTCGTTGTATTAAGCAAGAATACATGCTTTTCGCGCAGTTATAAGAGAAAAAGTTTTTGACGCGTATCAGAGGAACACTTGTAAAACCGATGTGTTGTGATTTAGCTCGTTTCGGTCTAAAACAGCTTGTTTCGCTGTATTAAGCAAGAATACATGCTTTTCGCGCAGTTATAAGAGAAAAAGTTTTGACGCGTGTCACAGGGACACTTGTAAAACCGATGTGTTCAGATTTAGCTCGTTTCGGTCTAAAACAGCTTGTTTCGTTGTATTTAGCACGAATACATGCTTTTCGCGCAGTTATAAGAGAAAAAGTTTAGACGCGTATCAGAGGAACACTTGTAAAACCGATGTTGTTGTGATTTAGCTCGTTTCGGTCTAAAACAACTTGTTTCGCTGTATTAAGCAAGAATACATGCTTTTCGCGCAGTTATAAGAGAAAAAGTTTTGACGCCTGTCACAGGGACACTTGGTAAAACCGATGTGTTCAGATTTAGCTCGTTTCGGTCTAAAACAGCTTGTTTCGTTGTATTAAGCACGAATACATGCTTTTCGCGCAGTTATAAGAGAAAAAGTTTAGAGGCGTATCAGAGGAACACTTGTAAAACCGATGTGTTGTGATTTAGCTCGTTTCGGTCTAAACAGCTTGTTTCGCTGTATTAAGCAGAAATACATGCTTTTCGCGCAGTTATAAGAGAAAAAAGAGTTGACGCGTATCAGAGGAACACTTGTAAAACCTTTGTGTTGTGATTTAGCTCGTTTCGGTCTAAAACAGCTTGTTTCGCTGTATTAAGCAAGAATACATGCTTTTCGCGCAGTTATAAGAGAAAAAGTTTTGACGAGTATCACGTGGATACTTGTAAAACCGATGTGTTCAGATTTAGCTCGTTTCGGTCTTAAACAGCTTGTTTCGTTGTATTAAGCACGAATACATGCTTTTCGCGCAGTTATAAGAGAAAAAGTTTTGACGCGTATCAGAGGAACACTTGTAAAACCTTTGTGTTGTGATTTAGCTCGTTTCGGTCTAAAACAGCTTGTTTCGCTGTATTAAGCAAGAATACATGCTTTTCGCGCAGTTATAAGAGAAAAAGTTTTGACGAGTATCACGTGGATACTTGAAAAACGATGTGTTCAGATTTAGCTCGTTTCGGTCTTAAACAGCTTGTTTCGTAGTATTAAGCAAGAATACATTCTTTTCGCGCAGTCATAAGAGAAAAAGTTTTGACGCGTATCAGAGGAACACTTGTAAAACCTTTCTGTTGTGATTTAGCTCGTTTCGGTCCTAAAACAGCTTGTTTCGCTGTATTAAGCAAGAATACATGCTTTTCGCGCAGTTATAAGAGAAAAAGTTTTGACGAGTATCACGTGGATACTTGTAAAACCGATGTGTTCAGATTTAGCTCGTTTCGGTCTTAAACAGCTTGTTTCGTTGTATTAAGCACGAATACATGCTTTTCGCGCAGTTATAAGAGAAAAAGTTTTGACGCGTATCAGAGGAACACTTGTAAAACCGATGTGTTGTGATTTAGCTCGTTTCGGTCTAAAACAGCTTGTTTCGCTGTATTAAGCAAGAATACATGCTTTTGTCGCGCAGTTATAAGAGAAAGCGTATCAGAGGAACACTTGTAAAACCTTTGTGTTGTGATTTAGCTCGTTTCGGTCTAAAACAGCTTGTTTCGCTGTATTAAGCAAGAATACATGCTTTTCGCAGAGAAAAAGTTTTGACGCGTGTCACAGGGACACTTGTAAAACCGATGTATTCAGATTTAGCTCGTTTCGGTTTTAAACAACTTGTTTCGTTGTATTAAGCACGAATACATGCTTTACGCGCAGTTATAGAAGAAAAAGTTTTGACGCCTATTAGAGAGACACTTGTAAAACCGATGTGTTATGATTTAGCTCGTTTCGGTCTAAAACAGCTTGTTTCGTTGTATTAAGCAAGAATACATGCTTTTCGCGCAGTTATAAGAGAGAAAGTTTTGACGAGTATCACGTGGATACTTGTAAAACCGATGTGTTCAGATTTAGCTCGTTTCGGTCTAAAACAGCTTGTTTCGTTGTATTAAGCAAGAATACATGCTTTTCGCCCAGTTATAAGAGAAAACGTTTTGACGAGTATCACGTGGAACACTTGTAATACCGATGTGTTGTGATTTAGCTCGTTTCGGTCTAAAACAGCTTGTTTCGCTGTATTAAGCAAGAATACATGCTTTTCGCGCAGTTATAAGAGAAAAAGTTTTGACGCGTATCAGAGGAACACTTGTAAAACCGATGTGTTGTGATTTAGCTCATTTCGGTCTAAAACAGCTTGTTTCGTTGTATTAAGCAAGAATACATGCTTTTCGCGCAGTTATAAGAGAAAAAGTTTTGACGCGTATCAGAGGAACACTTGTAAAACCGATGTGTTGTGATTTAGCTCGTTTCGGTCTAAAACAGCTTGTTTCGCTGTATTAAGCAAGAATACATGCTTTTCGCGCAGTTATAAGAGAAAAAGTTTTGACGCGTGTCACAGGGACACTTGTAAAACCGATGTGTTCAGATTTAGCTCGTTTCGGTCTAAAACAGCTTGTTTCGTTGTATTTAGCACGAATACATGCTTTTCGCGCAGTTATAAGAGAAAAAGTTTAGACGCGTATCAGAGGAACACTTGTAAAACCGATGTGTTGTGATTTAGCTCGTTTCGGTCTAAAACAACTTGTTTCGCTGTATTAAGCAAGAATACATGCTTTTCGCGCAGTTATAAGAGAAAAAGTTTTGACGCCTGTCACAGGGACACTTGTAAAACCGATGTGTTCAGATTTAGCTCGTTTCGGTCTAAAACAGCTTGTTTCGTTGTATTAAGCACGAATACATGCTTTTCGCGCAGTTATAAGAGAAAAAGTTTAGAGGCGTATCAGAGGAACACTTGTAAAACCGATGTGTTGTGATTTAGCTCGTTTCGGTCTAAAACAGCTTGTTTCGCTGTATTAAGCAGAAATACATGCTTTTCGCGCAGTTATAAGAGAAAAAAGAGTTGACGCGTATCAGAGGAACACTTGTAAAACCTTTGTGTTGTGATTTAGCTCGTTTCGGTCTAAAACAGCTTGTTTCGCTGTATTAAGCAAGAATACATGCTTTTCGCGCAGTTATAAGAGAAAAAGTTTTGACGAGTATCACGTGGATACTTGTAAAACCGATGTGTTCAGATTTAGCTCGTTTCGGTCTTAAACAGCTTGTTTCGTTGTATTAAGCACGAATACATGCTTTTCGCGCAGTTATAAGAGAAAAAGTTTTGACGCGTATCAGAGGAACACTTGTAAAACCTTTGTGTTGTGATTTAGCTCGTTTCGGTCTAAAACAGCTTGTTTCGCTGTATTAAGCAAGAATACATGCTTTTCGCGCAGTTATAAGAGAAAAAGTTTTGACGAGTATCACGTGGATACTTGAAAAACCGATGTGTTCAGATTTAGCTCGTTTCGGTCTTAAACAGCTTGTTTCGTTGTATTAAGCACGAATACATGCTTTTCGCGCAGTTATAAGAGAAAAAGTTTTGACGAGTATCACGTGGAACACTTGTAATACCGATGTGTTGTGATTTAGCTCGTTTCGGTTTAAAACAGCTTGTTTCGCTGTATTAAGCAAGAATACATGCTTTTCGCGCAGTTATAAGAGAAAAAGTTCAGACGCGTATCAGAGGAACACTTGTAAAACCGATGTGTTGTGATTTAGCTCGTTTCGGTCTAAAACAGCTTGTTCCGTAGTATTAAGCAAGAATACATGCTTTTCGCGCAGTTATTAGAGAAAAAGTTTTGACGCGTGTCAGAGGGACACTTGTAAAACCGATGTGTTCACATTTAGCTCGTTTCGGTCTAAAACAGCTTGTTTCGTTGTATTAAGCACGAATACATGCTTTTCGCGCAGTTATAAGAGAAAAAGTTTAGACGCGTATCAGAGGAACACTTGTAAAACCGATGTTTTGTGATTTAGCTCGTTTCGGTCTAAAACAGCTTGTTTCGCTGTATTAAGCAAGAATACATGCTTTTCGCGCGGTTTAAGAGAAAAAGTTTTGACGCGTGTCACAGGGACACTTGTAAAACCGATGTATTGTGATTTAGCTCGTTTCGGTCTAAAACAGCTTGTTTCGCTGTATTAAGCAAGAATACATGCTTTTCGCGCAGTTATAAGAGAAAAAGTTTTGACGCCTGTCACAGGGACACTTGTAAAACCGATGTGTTGTGATTTAGCTCATTTCGGTCTAAAACAGCTTGTTTCGTTGTATTAAGCAAGAATACATGCTTTTCGCGCAGTTATAAGAGAAAAAGTTTTGACGCGTATCAGAGGAACACTTGTAAAACCGATGTGTTGTGATTTAGCTCGTTTCGGTCTAAAACAGCTTGTTTCGCTGTATTAAGCAAGAATACATGCTTTTCGCGCAGTTATAAGAGAAAAAGTTTTGACGCGTGTCACAGGGACACTTGTAAAACCGATGTGTTCAGATTTAGCTCGTTTCGGTCTAAAACAGCTTGTTTCGTTGTATTTAGCACGAATACATGCTTTTCGCGCAGTTATAAGAGAAAAAGTTTAGACGCGTATTAGAGAAACACTTGTAAAACCGATGTGTTCAGATTTACCTCGTTTCGGTCTAAAACAGCTTGTTTCGTTGGACTAAGCACGAATACATGCTTTTCGCGCAGCTATAAGAGAAAAAAGAGTTGACGCGTATCAGAGGAACACTGGTAAAACCGATGTGTTGTGATTTAGCTCGTTTCGGTCTAAAACAGCTTGTTTCGCTGTATTAAGCAAGAATACATGCTTTTCGCGCAGTTATAAGAGAAAAAAATTTGACAGCTTGTTTCGCTGTATTAAGCAGGAATACATGCTTTTCGCGCAGTTATAAGAGAAAAAGTTTTGACGCGTATTAGAGAGACACTTGTAAAACCGATGTGTTGTGATTTAGCTCGTTTCGGTCTAAAACAGCTTGTTTCGTTGGACTAAGCAAGAATACATGCTTTTCGCGCAGTTATAAGAGAAAAAAGTTTTGACGCGTATCAGAGGAACACTTGTAAAACCGATGTGTTGTGATTTAGCTCATTTCGGTCTAAAACAGCTTGTTTCGCTGTATTAAGCAAGAATACATGCTTTTCGCGCAGTTATAAGAGAAAAAGTTTTGACGCGTGTCAGAGGGACACTTGTAAAACCGATGTGTTCACATTTAGCTCGTTTCGGTCTAAAACAGCTTGTTTCGTTGTATTAAGCACGAATACATGCTTTTCGCGCAGTTATAAGAGAAAAAGTTTAGACGCGTATCAGAGGAACACTTGTAAAACCGATGTTTTGTGATTTAGCTCGTTTCGGTCTAAAACAGCTTGTTTCGTTGTATTAAGCAAGAATACATGCTTTTCGCGCAGTTATAAGAGAAAAAGTTTTGACGCGTATCAGAGGAACACTTGTAAAACCTTTGTGTTGTGATTTAGCTCGTTTCGGTCTAAAACAGCTTGTTTCGCTGTATTAAGCAAGAATACATGCTTTTCGCGCAGTTATAAGAGAAAAAGTTTTGACGAGTATCACGTGGATACTTGTAAAACCGATGTGTTCAGATTTAGCTCGTTTCGGTCTTAAACAGCTTGTTTCGTTGTATTAAGCACGAATACATGCTTTTCGCGCAGTTATAAGAGAAAAAGTTTTGACGAGTATCACGTGGAACACTTGTAATACCGATGTGTTGTGATTTAGCTCGTTTCGGTTTAAAACAGCTTGTTTCGCTGTATTAAGCAAGAATACATGCTTTTCGCGCAGTTATAAGTGAAAAAGTTTAGACGCGTATCAGAGGAACACTTGTAAAACCGATGTGTTGTGATTTAGCTCGTTTCGGTCTAAAACAGCTTGTTTCGTAGTATTAAGCAAGAATACATTCTTTTCGCGCAGTCATAAGAGAAAAAGTTTTGACGCGTATCAGAGGAACACTTGTAAAACCTTTCTGTTGTGATTTAGCTCGTTTCGGTCTAAAACAGCTTGCTTCGCTGTATTAAGCAAGAATACATGCTTTTCGCGCAGTTATAAGAGAAAAAGTTTTGACGAGTATCACGTGGATACTTGTAAAACCGATGTGTTCAGATTTAGCTCGTTTCGGTCTTAAACAGCTTGTTTCGTTGTATTAAGCACGAATACATGCTTTTCGCGCAGTTATAAGAGAAAAAGTTTTGACGCGTATCAGAGGAACACTTGTAAAACCGATGTGTTGTGATTTAGCTCGTTTCGGTCTAAAACAGCTTGTTTCGCTGTATTAAGCAAGAATACATGCTTTTCGCGCAGTTATAAGAGAAAAAGTTTTGACGCGTATCAGAGGAACACTTGTAAAACCTTTGTGTTGTGATTTAGCTCGTTTCGGTCTAAAACAGCTTGTTTCGCTGTATTAAGCAAGAATACATGCTTTTCGCAGAGAAAAAGTTTTGACGCGTGTCACAGGGACACTTGTAAAACCGATGTGTTCAGATTTAGCTCGTTTCGGTTTTAAACAACTTGTTTCGTTGTATTAAGCACGAATACATGCTTTACGCGCAGTTATAGAAGAAAAAGTTTTGACGCCTATTAGAGAGACACTTGTAAAACCGATGTGTTATGATTTAGCTCGTTTCGGTCTAAAACAGCTTGTTTCGTTGTATTAAGCAAGAATACATGCTTTTCGCGCAGTTATAAGAGAGAAAGTTTTGACGAGTATCACGTGGATACTTGTAAAACCGATGTGTTCAGATTTAGCTCGTTTCGGTCTAAAACAGCTTGTTTCGTTGTATTAAGCAAGAATACATGCTTTTCGCCCAGTTATAAGAGAAAACGTTTTGACGAGTATCACGTGGAACACTTGTAATACCGATGTGTTGTGATTTAGCTCGTTTCGGTCTAAAACAGCTTGTTTCGCTGTATTAAGCAAGAATACATGCTTTTCGCGCAGTTATAAGAGAAAAAGTTTCGACGCGTATCAGAGGAACACTTGTAAAACCGATGTGATGTGATTTAGCTCATTTCGGTCTAAAACAGCTTGTTTCGTTGTATTAAGCAAGAATACATGCTTTTCGCGCAGTTATAAGAGAAAAAGTTTTGACGCGTATCAGAGGAACACTTGTAAAACCGATGTGTTGTGATTTAGCTCGTTTCGGTCTAAAACAGCTTGTTTCGCTGTATTAAGCAAGAATACATGCTTTTCGCGCAGTTATAAGAGAAAAAGTTTTGACGCGTGTCACAGGGACACTTGTAAAACCGATGTGTTCAGATTTAGCTCGTTTCGGTCTAAAACAGCTTGTTTCGTTGTATTTAGCACGAATACATGCTTTTCGCGCAGTTATAAGAGAAAAAGTTTAGACGCGTATCAGAGGAACACTTGTAAAACCGATGTGTTGTGATTTAGCTCGTTTCGGTCTAAAACAACTTGTTTCGCTGTATTAAGCAAGAATACATGCTTTTCGCGCAGTTATAAGAGAAAAAGTTTTGACGCCTGTCACAGGGACACTTGTAAAACCGATGTGTTCAGATTTAGCTCGTTTCGGTCTAAAACAGCTTGTTTCGTTGTATTAAGCACGAATACATGCTTTTCGCGCAGTTATAAGAGAAAAAGTTTAGAGGCGTATCAGAGGAACACTTGTAAAACCGATGTGTTGTGATTTAGCTCGTTTCGGTCTAAAACAGCTTGTTTCGCTGTATTAAGCAGAAATACATGCTTTTCGCGCAGTTATAAGAGAAAAAGTTTTGACGCCTGTCACAGGGACACTTGTAAAACCGATGTGTTCAGATTTAGCTCGTTTCGGTCTAAAACAGCTTGTTTCGTTGTATTAAGCACGAATACATGCTTTTCGCGCAGTTATAAGAGAAAAAGTTTAGAGGCGTATCAGAGGAACACTTGTAAAACCGATGTGTTGTGATTTAGCTCGTTTCGGTCTAAAACAGCTTGTTTCGTTGTATTAAGCACGAATACATGCTTTTCGCGCAGTTATAAGAGAAAAAGTTTTGACGCGTATCAGAGGAACACTTGTAAAACCTTTGTGTTGTGATTTAGCTCGTTTCGGTCTAAAACAGCTTGTTTCGCTGTATTAAGCAAGAATACATGCTTTTCGCGCAGTTATAAGAGAAAAAGTTTTGACGAGTATCACGTGGATACTTGTAAAACCGATGTGTTCAGATTTAGCTCGTTTCGGTCTTAAACAGCTTGTTTCGTTGTATTAAGCTCGAATACATGCTTTTCGCGCAGTTATAAGAGAAAAAGTTTTGACGAGTATCACGTGGAACACTTGTAATACCGATGTGTTGTGATTTAGCTCGTTTCGGTTTAAAACAGCTTGTTTCGCTGTATTAAGCAAGAATACATGCTTTTCGCGCAGTTATAAGTGAAAAAGTTTAGACGCGTATCAGAGGAACACTTGTAAAACCGATGTGTTGTGATTTAGCTCGTTTCGGTCTAAAACAGCTTGTTTCGTAGTATTAAGCAAGAATACATTCTTTTCGCGCAGTCATAAGAGAAAAAGTTTTGACGCGTATCAGAGGAACACTTGTAAAACCTTTCTGTTGTGATTTAGCTCGTTTCGGTCTAAAACAGCTTGTTTCGCTGTATTAAGCAAGAATACATGCTTTTCGCGCAGTTATAAGAGAAAAAGTTTTGACGAGTATCACGTGGATACTTGTAAAACCGATGTGTTCAGATTTAGCTCGTTTCGGTCTTAAACAGCTTGTTTCGTTGTATTAAGCACGAATACATGCTTTTCGCGCAGTTATAAGAGAAAAAGTTTTGACGCGTATCAGAGGAACACTTGTAAAACCGATGTGTTGTGATTTAGCTCGTTTCGGTCTAAAACAGCTTGTTTCGCTGTATTAAGCAAGAATACATGCTTTTCGCGCAGTTATAAGAGAAAAAGTTTTGACGCGTATCAGAGGAACACTTGTAAAACCTTTGTGTTGTGATTTAGCTCGTTTCGGTCTAAAACAGCTTGTTTCGCTGTATTAAGCAAGAATACATGCTTTTCGCAGAGAAAAAGTTTTGACGCGTGTCACAGGGACACTTGTAAAACCGATGTGTTCAGATTTAGCTCGTTTCGGTTTTAAACAACTTGTTTCGTTGTATTAAGCACGAATACATGCTTTACGCGCAGTTATAGAAGAAAAAGTTTTGACGCCTATTAGAGAGACACTTGTAAAACCGATGTGTTATGATTTAGCTCGTTTCGGTCTAAAACAGCTTGTTTCGTTGTATTAAGCAAGAATACATGCTTTTCGCGCAGTTATAAGAGAGAAAGTTTTGACGAGTATCACGTGGATACTTGTAAAACCGATGTGTTCAGATTTAGCTCGTTTCGGTCTAAAACAGCTTGTTTCGTTGTATTAAGCAAGAATACATGCTTTTCGCCCAGTTATAAGAGAAAACGTTTTGACGAGTATCACGTGGAATACTTGTAATACCGATGTGTTGTGATTTAGCTCGTTTCGGTCTAAAACAGCTTGTTTCGCTGTATTAAGCAAGAATACATGCTTTTCGCGCAGTTATAAGAGAAAAAGTTTTGACGCGTATCAGAGGAACACTTGTAAAACCGATGTGTTGTGATTTAGCTCGTTTCGGTCTAAAACAGCTTGTTTCGCTGTATTAAGCACGAATACATGCTTTTCGCGCAGTTATAAGAGAAAAAGTTTAGAGGCGTATCAGAGGAACACTTGTAAAACCGATGTGTTGTGATTTAGCTCGTTTCGGTCTAAAACAGCTTGTTTCGCTGTATTAAGCAGAAATACATGCTTTTCGAGCAGTTATAAGAGAAAAAAGAGTTGACGCGTATCAGACGAACACTTGTAAAACCGATGTGTTGTGATTTAGCTCGTTTCGGTCTAAAACAGCTTGTTTCGCTGTATTAAGCAAGAATACATGCTTTTCGCGCAGTTATAAGAGAAAAAGTTTTGACGCGTATTAGAGAGACACTTGTAAAACCGATGTGTTCAGATTTACCTCGTTTCGGTCTAAAACAGCTTGTTTCGTTGGACTAAGCACGAATACATGCTTTTCGCGCAGCTATAAGAGAAAAAAGAGTTGACGCGTATCAGAGGAACACTTGTAAAACCGATGTGTTGTGATTTAGCTCATTTCGGTCTAAAACAGCTTGTTTCGCTGTATTAAGCAAGAATACGTGCTTTTCGCGCAGTTATAAGAGAAAAAGTTTTGACGCGTGTCAGAGGGACACTTGTAAAACCGATGTGTTCACATTTAGCTCGTTTCGGTCTAAAACAGCTTGTTTCGTTGTATTAAGCACGAATACATGCTTTTCGCGCAGTTATAAGAGAAAAAGTTTAGACGCGTATCAGAGGAACACTTGTAAAACCGATGTTTTGTGATTTAGCTCGTTTCGGTCTAAAACAGCTTGTTTCGTTGTATTAAGCAAGAATACATGCTTTTCGCGCAGTTATAAGAGAAAAAGTTTTGACGCGTATCAGAGGAACACTTGTAAAACCTTTGTGTTGTGATTTAGCTCGTTTCGGTCTAAAACAGCTTGTTTCGCTGTATTAAGCAAGAATACATGCTTTTCGCGCAGTTATAAGAGAAAAAGTTTTGACGAGTATCACGTGGATACTTGAAAAACCGATGTGTTCAGATTTAGCTCGTTTCGGTCTTAAACAGCTTGTTTCGTTGTATTAAGCACGAATACATGCTTTTCGCGCAGTTATAAGAGAAAAAGTTTTGACGAGTATCACGTGGAACACTTGTAATACCGATGTGTTGTGATTTAGCTCGTTTCGGTTTAAAACAGCTTGTTTCGCTGTATTAAGCAAGAATACATGCTTTTCGCGCAGTTATAAGAGAAAAAGTTCAGACGCGTATCAGAGGAACACTTGTAAAACCGATGTGTTGTGATTTAGCTCGTTTCGGTCTAAAACAGCTTGTTTCGTAGTATTAAGCAAGAATACATTCTTTTCGCGCAGTCATAAGAGAAAAAGTTTTGACGCGTATCAGAGGAACACTTGTAAAACCTTTCTGTTGTGATTTAGCTCGTTTCGGTCTAAAACAGCTTGTTTCGCTGTATTAAGCAAGAATACATGCTTTTCGCGCAGTTATAAGAGAAAAAGTTTTGACGAGTATCACGTGGATACTTGTAAAACCGATGTGTTCAGATTTAGCTCGTTTCGGTCTTAAACAGCTTGTTTCGTTGTATTAAGCACGAATACATGCTTTTCGCGCAGTTATAAGAGAAAAAGTTTTGACGCGTATCAGAGGAACACTTGTAAAACCGATGTGTTGTGATTTAGCTCGTTTCGGTCTAAAACAGCTTGTTTCGCTGTATTAAGCAAGAATACATGCTTTTCGCGCAGTTATAAGAGAAAAAGTTTTGACGCGTATCAGAGGAACACTTGTAAAACCTTTGTGTTGTGATTTAGCTCGTTTCGGTCCAAAACAGCTTGTTTCGCTGTATTAAGCAAGAATACATGCTTTTCGCAGAGAAAAAGTTTTGACGCGTGTCACAGGGACACTTGTAAAACCGATGTGTTCAGATTTAGCTCGTTTCGGTTTTAAACAACTTGTTTCGTTGTATTAAGCACGAATACATGCTTTACGCGCAGGTATAGAAGAAAAAGTTTTGACGCCTATTAGAGAGACACTTGTAAAACCGATGTGTTATGATTTAGCTCGTTTCGGTCTAAAACAGCTTGTTTCGTTGTATTAAGCAAGAATACATGCTTTTCGCGCAGTTATAAGAGAGAAAGTTTTGACGAGTATCACGTGGATACTTGTAAAACCGATGTGTTCAGATTTAGCTCGTTTCGGTCTAAAACAGCTTGTTTCGTTGTATTAAGCAAGAATACATGCTTTTCGCCCAGTTATAAGAGAAAACGTTTTGACGAGTATCACGTGGAATACTTGTAATACCGATGTGTTGTGATTTAGCTCGTTTCGGTCTAAAACAGCTTGTTTCGTAGTATTAAGCAAGAATACATTCTTTTCGCGCAGTCATAAGAGAAAAAGTTTTGACGCGTATCAGAGGAACACTTGTAAAACCTTTCTGTTGTGATTTAGCTCGTTTCGGTCTAAAACAGCTTGTTTCGCTGTATTAAGCAAGAATACATGCTTTTCGCGCAGTTATAAGAGAAAAAGTTTTGACGAGTATCACGTGGATACTTGTAAAACCGATGTGTTCAGATTTAGCTCGTTTCGGTCTTAAACAGCTTGTTTCGTTGTATTAAGCACGAATACATGCTTTTCGCGCAGTTATAAGAGAAAAAGTTTTGACGCGTATCAGAGGAACACTTGTAAAACCGATGTGTTGTGATTTAGCTCGTTTCGGTCTAAAACAGCTTGTTTCGCTGTATTAAGCAAGAATACATGCTTTTCGCGCAGTTATAAGAGAAAAAGTTTTGACGCGTATCAGAGGAACACTTGTAAAACCTTTGTGTTGTGATTTAGCTCGTTTCGGTCCAAAACAGCTTGTTTCGCTGTATTAAGCAAGAATACATGCTTTTCGCAGAGAAAAAGTTTTGACGCGTGTCACAGGGACACTTGTAAAACCGATGTGTTCAGATTTAGCTCGTTTCGGTTTTAAACAACTTGTTTCGTTGTATTAAGCACGAATACATGCTTTACGCGCAGTTATAGAAGAAAAAGTTTTGACGCCTATTAGAGAGACACTTGTAAAACCGATGTGTTATGATTTAGCTCGTTTCGGTCTAAAACAGCTTGTTTCGTTGTATTAAGCAAGAATACATGCTTTTCGCGCAGTTATAAGAGAGAAAGTTTTGACGAGTATCACGTGGATACTTGTAAAACCGATGTGTTCAGATTTAGCTCGTTTCGGTCTAAAACAGCTTGTTTCGTTGTATTAAGCAAGAATACATGCTTTTCGCCCAGTTATAAGAGAAAACGTTTTGACGAGTATCACGTGGAATACTTGTAATACCGATGTGTTGTGATTTAGCTCGTTCCGGTCTAAAACAGCTTGTTTCGCTGTATTAAGCAAGAATACATGCTTTTCGCGCAGTTATAAGAGAAAAAGTTTTGACGCGTATCAGAGGAACACTTGTAAAACCGATGTGTTGTGATTTAGCTCATTTCGGTCTAAAACAGCTTGTTTCGTTGTATTAAGCAAGAATACATGCTTTTCGCGCAGTTATAAGAGAAAAAGTTTTGACGCGTATCAGAGGAACACTTGTAAAACCGATGTGTTGTGATTTAGCTCGTTTCGGTCTAAAACAGCTTGTTTCGCTGTATTAAGCAAGAATACATGCTTTTCGCGCAGTTATAAGAGAAAAAGTTTTGACGCGTGTCACAGGGACACTTGTAAAACCGATGTGTTCAGATTTAGCTCGTTTCGGTCTAAAACAGCTTGTTTCGTTGTATTTAGCACGAATACATGCTTTTCGCGCAGTTATAAGAGAAAAAGTTTAGACGCGTATCAGAGGAACACTTGTAAAACCGATGTGTTGTGATTTAGCTCGTTTCGGTCTAAAACAACTTGTTTCGCTGTATTAAGCAAGAATACATGCTTTTCGCGCAGTTATAAGAGAAAAAGTTTTGACGCCTGTCACAGGGACACTTGTAAAACCGATGTGTTCAGATTTAGCTCGTTTCGGTCTAAAACAGCTTGTTTCGTTGTATTACGCACGAATACATGCTTTTCGCGCAGTTATAAGAGAAAAAGTTTAGAGGCGTATCAGAGGAACACTTGTAAAACCGATGTGTTGTGATTTAGCTCGTTTCGGTCTAAAACAGCTTGTTTCGCTGTATTAAGCAGAAATACATGCTTTTCGCGCAGTTATAAGAGAAAAAAGAGTTGACGCGTATCAGACGAACACTTGTAAAACCGATGTGTTGTGATTTAGCTCGTTTCGGTCTAAAACAGCTTGTTTCGCTGTATTAAGCAAGAATACATGCTTTTCGCGCAGTTATAAGAGAAAAAGTTTTGACGCGTATTAGAGAGACACTTGTAAAACCGATGTGTTCAGATTTACCTCGTTTCGGTCTAAAACAGCTTGTTTCGTTGGACTAAGCACGAATACATGCTTTTCGCGCAGCTATAAGAGAAAAAAGAGTTGACGCGTATCAGAGGAACACTTGTAAAACCGATGTGTTGTGATTTAGCTCGTTTCGGTCTAAAACAGCTTGTTTCGCTGTATTAAGCAAGAATACATGCTTTTCGCGCAGTTATAAGAGAAAAAAATTTGACAGCTTGTTTCGCTGTATTAAGCAGGAATACATGCTTTTCGCGCAGTTATAAGAGAAAAAGTTTTGACGCCTATTAGAGAGACACTTGTAAAACCGATGTGTTGTGATTTAGCTCGTTTCGGTCTAAAACAGCTTGTTTCGTTGGACTAAGCAAGAATACATGCTTTTCGCGCAGTTATAAGAGAAAAAAGTTTTGACGCGTATCAGAGGAACACTTGTAAAACCGATGTGTTGTGATTTAGCTCATTTCGGTCTAAAACAGCTTGTTTCGCTGTATTAAGCAAGAATACATGCTTTTCGCGCAGTTATAAGAGAAAAAGTTTTGACGCGTGTCAGAGGGACACTTGTAAAACCGATGTGTTCACATTTAGCTCGTTTCGGTCTAAAACAGCTTGTTTCGTTGTATTAAGCAAGAATACATGCTTTTCGCGCAGTTATAAGAGAAAAAGTTTTGACGCGTATCAGAGGAACACTTGTAAAACCTTTGTGTTGTGATTTAGCTCGTTTCGGTCTAAAACAGCTTGTTTCGCTGTATTAAGCAAGAATACATGCTTTTCGCGCAGTTATAAGAGAAAAAGTTTTGACGAGTATCACGTGGATACTTGAAAAACCGATGTGTTCAGATTTAGCTCGTTTCGGTCTTAAACAGCTTGTTTCGTTGTATTAAGCACGAATACATGCTTTTCGCGCAGTTATAAGAGAAAAAGTTTTGACGAGTATCACGTGGAACACTTGTAATACCGATGTGTTGTGATTTAGCTCGTTTCGGTTTAAAACAGCTTGTTTCGCTGTATTAAGCAAGAATACATGCTTTTCGCGCAGTTATAAGAGAAAAAGTTTTGACGCGTATCAGAGGAACACTTGTAAAACCTTTCTGTTGTGATTTAGCTCGTTTCGGTCTAAAACAGCTTGTTTCGCTGTATTAAGCAAGAATACATGCTTTTCGCGCAGTTATAAGAGAAAAAGTTTTGACGAGTATCACGTGGATACTTGTAAAACCGATGTGTTCAGATTTAGCTCGTTTCGGTCTTAAACAGCTTGTTTCGTTGTATTAAGCACGAATACATGCTTTTCGCGCAGTTATAAGAGAAAAAGTTTTGACGCGTATCAGAGGAACACTTGTAAAACCGATGTGTTGTGATTTAGCTCGTTTCGGTCTAAAACAGCTTGTTTCGCTGTATTAAGCAAGAATACATGCTTTTCGCGCAGTTATAAGAGAAAAAGTTTTGACGCGTATCAGAGGAACACTTGTAAAACCTTTGTGTTGTGATTTAGCTCGTTTCGGTCTAAAACAGCTTGTTTCGCTGTATTAAGCAAGAATACATGCTTTTCGCAGAGAAAAAGTTTTGACGCGTGTCACAGGGACACTTGTAAAACCGATGTGTTCAGATTTAGCTCGTTTCGGTTTTAAACAACTTGTTTCGTTGTATTAAGCACGAATACATGCTTTACGCGCAGTTATAGAAGAAAAAGTTTTGACGCCTATTAGAGAGACACTTGTAAAACCGATGTGTTATGATTTAGCTCGTTTCGGTCTAAAACAGCTTGTTTCGTTGTATTAGGCAAGAATACATGCTTTTCGCGCAGTTATAAGAGAGAAAGTTTTGACGAGTATCACGTGGATACTTGTAAAACCGATGTGTTCAGATTTAGCTCGTTTCGGTCTAAAACAGCTTGTTTCGTTGTATTAAGCAAGAATACATGCTTTTCGCCCAGTTATAAGAGAAAACGTTTTGACGAGTATCACGTGGAACACTTGTAATACCGATGTGTTGTGATTTAGCTCGTTTCGGTCTAAAACAGCTTGTTTCGCTGTATTAAGCAAGAATACATGCTTTTCGCGCAGTTATAAGAGAAAAAGTTTTGACGCGTATCAGAGGAACACTTGTAAAACCGATGTGTTGTGATTTAGCTCATTTCGGTCTAAAACAGCTTGTTTCGTTGTATTAAGCAAGAATACATGCTTTTCGCGCAGTTATAAGAGAAAAAGTTTTGACGCGTATCAGAGGAACACTTGTAAAACCGATGTGTTGTGATTTAGCTCGTTTCGGTCTAAAACAACTTGTTTCGCTGTATTAAGCAAGAATACATGCTTTTCGCGCAGTTATAAGAGAAAAAGTTTTGACGCCTGTCACAGGGACACTTGTAAAACCGATGTGTTCAGATTTAGCTCGTTTCGGTCTAAAACAGCTTGTTTCGTTGTATTAAGCACGAATACATGCTTTTCGCGCAGTTATAAGAGAAAAAGTTTAGAGGCGTATCAGAGGAACACTTGTAAAACCGTTGTGTTGTGATTTAGCTCGTTTCGGTCTAAAACAGCTTGTTTCGCTGTATTAAGCAGAAATACATGCTTTTCGCGCATTTATAAGAGAAAAAAGAGTTGACGCGTATCAGAGGAACACTTGTAAAACCGATGTGTTGTGATTTAGCTCGTTTCGGTCTAAAACAGCTTGTTTCGCTGTATTAAGCAAGAATACATGCTTTTCGCGCAGTTATAAGAGAAAAAAATTTGACAGCTTGTTTCGCTGTATTAAGCAGGAATACATGCTTTTCGCGCAGTTATAAGAGAAAAAGTTTTGACGCGTATTAGAGAGACACTTGTAAAACCGATGTGTTGTGATTTAGCTCGTTTCGGTCTAAAACAGCTTGTTTCGTTGGACTAAGCAAGAATACATGCTTTTCGCGCAGTTATAAGAGAAAAAAGTTTTGACGCGTATCAGAGGAACACTTGTAAAACCGATGTGTTGTGATTTAGCTCATTTCGGTCTAAAACAGCTTGTTTCGCTGTATTAAGCAAGAATACATGCTTTTCGCGCAGTTATAAGAGAAAAAGTTTTGACGCGTGTCAGAGGGACACTTGTAAAACCGATGTGTTCACATTTAGCTCGTTTCGGTCTAAAACAGATTGTTTCGTTGTATTAAGCACGAATACATGCTTTTCGCGCAGTTATAAGAGAAAAAGTTTAGACGCGTATCAGAGGAACACTTGTAAAACCGATGTTTTGTGATTTAGCTCGTTTCGGTCTAAAACAGCTTGTTTCGTTGTATTAAGCAAGAATACATGCTTTTCGCGCAGTTATAAGAGAAAAAGTTTTGACGCGTATCAGAGGAACACTTGTAAAACCTTTGTGTTGTGATTTAGCTCGTTTCGGTCTAAAACAGCTTGTTTCGCTGTATTAAGCAAGAATACATGCTTTTCGCGCAGTTATAAGAGAAAAAGTTTTGACGAGTATCACGTGGATACTTGAAAAACCGATGTGTTCAGATTTAGCTCGTTTCGGTCTTAAACAGCTTGTTTCGTTGTATTAAGCACGAATACATGCTTTTCGCGCAGTTATAAGAGAAAAAGTTTTGACGAGTATCACGTGGAACACTTGTAATACCGATGTGTTGTGATTTAGCTCGTTTCGGTTTAAAACAGCTTGTTTCGCTGTATTAAGCAAGAATACATGCTTTTCGCGCAGTTATAAGAGAAAAAGTTCAGACGCGTATCAGAGGAACACTTGTAAAACCGATGTGTTGTGATTTAGCTCGTTTCGGTCTAAAACAGCTTGTTTCGTAGTATTAAGCAAGAATACATGCTTTTCGCGCAGTTATAAGAGAAAAAGTTTTGACGCGTGTCAGAGGGACATTTGTAAAACCGATGTGTTCACATTTAGCTCGTTTCGGTCTAAAACAGCTTGTTTCGTTGTATTAAGCACGAATACATGCTTTTCGCGCAGTTATAAGAGAAAAGGTTTAGACGCGTATCAGAGGAACACTTGTAAAACCGATGTTTTGTGATTTAGCTAGTTTCGGTCTAAAACAGCTTGTTTCGTTGTATTAAGCAAGAATACATGCTTTTCGCGCAGTTATAAGAGAAAAAGTTTTGACGCGTATCAGAGGAACACTTGTAAAACCTTTGTGTTGTGATTTAGCTCGTTTCGGTCTAAAACAGCTTGTTTCGCTGTATTAAGCAAGAATACATGCTTTTCGCGCAGTTATAAGAGAAAAAGTTTTGACGAGTATCACGTGGATACTTTTAAAACCGATGTGTTCAGATTTAGCTCGTTTCGGTCTTAAACAGCTTGTTTCGTTGTATTAAGCACGAATACATGCTTTTCGCGCAGTTATAAGAGAAAAAGTTTTGACGAGTATCACGTGGAACACTTGTAATACCGATGTGTTGTGATTTAGCTCGTTTCGGTTTAAAACAGCTTGTTTCGCTGTATTAAGCAAGAATACATGCTTTTCGCGCAGTTATAAGAGAAAAAGTTTAGACGCGTATCAGAGGAACACTTGTAAAACCGATGTGTTGTGATTTAGCTCGTTTCGGTCTAAAACAGCTTGTTTCGTAGTATTAAGCAAGAATACATGCTTTTCGCGCAGTTATAAGAGAAAAAGTTTTGACGCGTATCAGAGGAACACTTGTAAAACCTTTGTGTTGTGATTTAGCTCGTTTCGGTCTAAAACAGCTTGTTTCGCTGTATTAAGCAAGAATACATGCTTTTCGCGCAGTTATAAGAGAAAAAGTTTTGACGAGTATCACGTGGATACTTGTAAAACCGATGTGTTCAGATTTAGCTCGTTTCGGTCTTAAACAGCTTGTTTCGTTGTATTAAGCACGAATACATGCTTTTCGCGCAGTTATAAGAGAAAAAGTTTAGACGCGTATCAGAGGAAAACTTGTAAAACCGATGTTTTGTGATTTAGCTCGTTTCGGTCTAAAACAGCTTGTTTCGTTGTATTAAGCAAGAATACATGCTTTTCGCGCAGTTATAAGAGAAAAAGTTTTGACGCGTATCAGAGGAACACTTGTAAAACCTTTGTGTTGTGATTTAGCTCGTTTCGGTCTAAAACAGCTTGTTTCGCTGTATTAAGCAAGAATACATGCTTTTCGCGCAGTTATAAGAGAAAAAGTTTTGACGAGTATCACGTGGATACTTGAAAAACCGATGTGTTCAGATTTAGCTCGTTTCGGTCTTAAACAGCTTGTTTCGTTGTATTAAGCACGAATACATGCTTTTCGCGCAGTTATAAGAGAAAAAGTTTTGACGAGTATCACGTGGAACACTTGTAATACCGATGTGTTGTGATTTAGCTCGTTTCGGTTTAAAACAGCTTGTTTCGCTGTATTAAGCAAGAATACATGCTTTTCGCGCAGTTATAAGAGAAAAAGTTCAGACGCGTATCAGAGGAACACTTGTAAAACCGATGTGTTGTGATTTAGCTCGTTTCGGTCTAAAACAGCTTGTTTCGTAGTATTAAGCAAGAATACATGCTTTTCGCGCAGTTATAAGAGAAAAAGTTTTGACGCGTGTCAGAGGGACATTTGTAAAACCGATGTGTTCACATTTAGCTCGTTTCGGTCTAAAACAGCTTGTTTCGTTGTATTAAGCACGAATACATGCTTTTCGCGCAGTTATAAGAGAAAAGGTTTAGACGCGTATCAGAGGAACACTTGTAAAACCGATGTTTTGTGATTTAGCTCGTTTCGGTCTAAAACAGCTTGTTTCGTTGTATTAAGCAAGAATACATGCTTTTCGCGCAGTTATAAGAGAAAAAGTTTTGACGCGTATCAGAGGAACACTTGTAAAACCTTTGTGTTGTGATTTAGCTCGTTTCGGTCTAAAACAGCTTGTCTCGCTGTATTAAGCAAGAATACATGCTTTTCGCGCAGTTATAAGAGAAAAAGTTTTGACGAGTATCACGTGGATACTTGTAAAACCGATGTGTTCAGATTTAGCTCGTTTCGGTCTAAAACAGCTTGTTTCGTTGTATTAAGCAAGAATACATGCTTTTCGCCCAGTTATAAGAGAAAACGTTTTGACGAGTATCACGTGGAACACTTGTAATACCGATGTGTTGTGATTTAGCTCGTTTCGGTCTAAAACAGCTTGTTTCGCTGTATTAAGCAAGAATACATGCTTTTCGCGCAGTTATAAGAGAAAACGTTTTGACGCGTATCAGAGGAACACTTGTAAAACCGATGTGTTGTGATTTAGCTCATTTCGGTCTAAAACAGCTTGTTTCGTTGTATTAAGCAAGAATACATGCTTTTCGCGCAGTTATAAGAGAAAAAGTTTTGACGCGTATCAGAGGAACACTTGTAAAACCGATGTGTTGTGATTTAGCTCGTTTCGGTCTAAAACAACTTGTTTCGCTGTATTAAGCAAGAATACATGCTTTTCGCGCAGTTATAAGAGAAAAAGTTTTGACGCCTGTCACAGGGACACTTGTAAAACCGATGTGTTCAGATTTAGCTCGTTTCGGTCTAAAACAGCTTGTTTCGTTGTATTAAGCACGAATACATGCTTTTCGCGCAGTTATAAGAGAAAAAGTTTAGAGGCGTATCAGAGGAACACTTGTAAAACCGTTGTGTTGTGATTTAGCTCGTTTCGGTCTAAAACAGCTTGTTTCGCTGTATTAAGCAGAAATACATGCTTTTCGCGCATTTATAAGAGAAAAAAGAGTTGACGCGTATCAGAGGAACACTTGTAAAACCGATGTGTTGTGATTTAGCTCGTTTCGGTCTAAAACAGCTTGTTTCGCTGTATTAAGCAAGAATACATGCTTTTCGCGCAGTTATAAGAGAAAAAGTTTTGACGCGTATTAGACACTTGTAAAACCGATGTGTTCAGATTTACCTCGTTTCGGTCTAAAACAGCTCGTTTCGTTGGACTAAGCACGAATACATGCTTTTCGCGCAGCTATAAGAGAAAAAAGAGTTGACGCGTATCAGAGGAACACTTGTAAAACCGATGTGTTGTGATTTAGCTCGTTTCGGTCTAAAACAGCTTGTTTCGCTGTATTAAGCAAGAATACATGCTTTTCGCGCAGTTATAAGAGAAAAAAATTTGACAGCTTGTTTCGCTGTATTAAGCAGGAATACATGCTTTTCGCGCAGTTATAAGAGAAAAAGTTTTGACGCGTATTAGAGAGACACTTGTAAAACCGATGTGTTGTGATTTAGCTCGTTTCGGTCTAAAACAGCTTGTTTCGTTGGACTAAGCAAGAATACATGCTTTTCGCGCAGTTATAAGAGAAAAAAGTTTTGACGCGTATCAGAGGAACACTTGTAAAACCGATGTGTTGTGATTTAGCTCATTTCGGTCTAAAACAGCTTGTTTCGCTGTATTAAGCAAGAATACATGCTTTTCGCGCAGTTATAAGAGAAAAAGTTTTGACGCGTGTCAGAGGGACACTTGTAAAACCGATGTGTTCACATTTAGCTCGTTTCGGTCTAAAACAGATTGTTTCGTTGTATTAAGCACGAATACATGCTTTTCGCGCAGTTATAAGAGAAAAAGTTTAGACGCGTATCAGAGGAACACTTGTAAAACCGATGTTTTGTGATTTAGCTCGTTTCGGTCTAAAACAGCTTGTTTCGTTGTATTAAGCAAGAATACATGCTTTTCGCGCAGTTATAAGAGAAAAAGTTTTGACGCGTATCAGAGGAACACTTGTAAAACCTTTGTGTTGTGATTTAGCTCGTTTCGGTCTAAAACAGCTTGTTTCGCTGTATTAAGCAAGAATACATGCTTTTCGCGCAGTTATAAGAGAAAAAGTTTTGACGAGTATCACGTGGATACTTGAAAAACCGATGTGTTCAGATTTAGCTCGTTTCGGTCTTAAACAGCTTGTTTCGTTGTATTAAGCACGAATACATGCTTTTCGCGCAGTTATAAGAGAAAAAGTTTTGACGAGTATCACGTGGAACACTTGTAATACCGATGTGTTGTGATTTAGCTCGTTTCGGTTTAAAACAGCTTGTTTCGCTGTATTAAGCAAGAATACATGCTTTTCGCGCAGTTATAAGAGAAAAAGTTCAGACGCGTATCAGAGGAACACTTGTAAAACCGATGTGTTGTGATTTAGCTCGTTTCGGTCTAAAACAGCTTGTTTCGTAGTATTAAGCAAGAATACATGCTTTTCGCGCAGTTATAAGAGAAAAAGTTTTGACGCGTGTCAGAGGGACATTTGTAAAACCGATGTGTTCACATTTAGCTCGTTTCGGTCTAAAACAGCTTGTTTCGTTGTATTAAGCACGAATACATGCTTTTCGCGCAGTTATAAGAGAAAAGGTTTAGACGCGTATCAGAGGAACACTTGTAAAACCGATGTTTTGTGATTTAGCTAGTTTCGGTCTAAAACAGCTTGTTTCGTTGTATTAAGCAAGAATACATGCTTTTCGCGCAGTTATAAGAGAAAAAGTTTTGACGCGTATCAGAGGAACACTTGTAAAACCTTTGTGTTGTGATTTAGCTCGTTTCGGTCTAAAACAGCTTGTTTCGCTGTATTAAGCAAGAATACATGCTTTTCGCGCAGTTATAAGAGAAAAAGTTTTGACGAGTATCACGTGGATACTTTTAAAACCGATGTGTTCAGATTTAGCTCGTTTCGGTCTTAAACAGCTTGTTTCGTTGTATTAAGCACGAATACATGCTTTTCGCGCAGTTATAAGAGAAAAAGTTTTGACGAGTATCACGTGGAACACTTGTAATACCGATGTGTTGTGATTTAGCTCGTTTCGGTTTAAAACAGCTTGTTTCGCTGTATTAAGCAAGAATACATGCTTTTCGCGCAGTTATAAGAGAAAAAGTTTAGACGCGTATCAGAGGAACACTTGTAAAACCGATGTGTTGTGATTTAGCTCGTTTCGGTCTAAAACAGCTTGTTTCGTAGTATTAAGCAAGAATACATGCTTTTCGCGCAGTTATAAGAGAAAAAGTTTTGACGCGTATCAGAGGAACACTTGTAAAACCTTTGTGTTGTGATTTAGCTCGTTTCGGTCTAAAACAGCTTGTTTCGCTGTATTAAGCAAGAATACATGCTTTTCGCGCAGTTATAAGAGAAAAAGTTTTGACGAGTATCACGTGGATACTTGTAAAACCGATGTGTTCAGATTTAGCTCGTTTCGGTCTTAAACAGCTTGTTTCGTTGTATTAAGCACGAATACATGCTTTTCGCGCAGTTATAAGAGAAAAAGTTTAGACGCGTATCAGAGGAAAACTTGTAAAACCGATGTTTTGTGATTTAGCTCGTTTCGGTCTAAAACAGCTTGTTTCGTTGTATTAAGCAAGAATACATGCTTTTCGCGCAGTTATAAGAGAAAAAGTTTTGACGCGTATCAGAGGAACACTTGTAAAACCTTTGTGTTGTGATTTAGCTCGTTTCGGTCTAAAACAGCTTGTTTCGCTGTATTAAGCAAGAATACATGCTTTTCGCGCAGTTATAAGAGAAAAAGTTTTGACGAGTATCACGTGGATACTTGAAAAACCGATGTGTTCAGATTTAGCTCGTTTCGGTCTTAAACAGCTTGTTTCGTTGTATTAAGCACGAATACATGCTTTTCGCGCAGTTATAAGAGAAAAAGTTTTGACGAGTATCACGTGGAACACTTGTAATACCGATGTGTTGTGATTTAGCTCGTTTCGGTTTAAAACAGCTTGTTTCGCTGTATTAAGCAAGAATACATGCTTTTCGCGCAGTTATAAGAGAAAAAGTTCAGACGCGTATCAGAGGAACACTTGTAAAACCGATGTGTTGTGATTTAGCTCGTTTCGGTCTAAAACAGCTTGTTTCGTAGTATTAAGCAAGAATACATGCTTTTCGCGCAGTTATAAGAGAAAAAGTTTTGACGCGTGTCAGAGGGACATTTGTAAAACCGATGTGTTCACATTTAGCTCGTTTCGGTCTAAAACAGCTTGTTTCGTTGTATTAAGCACGAATACATGCTTTTCGCGCAGTTATAAGAGAAAAGGTTTAGACGCGTATCAGAGGAACACTTGTAAAACCGATGTTTTGTGATTTAGCTCGTTTCGGTCTAAAACAGCTTGTTTCGTTGTATTAAGCAAGAATACATGCTTTTCGCGCAGTTATAAGAGAAAAAGTTTTGACGCGTATCAGAGGAACACTTGTAAAACCTTTGTGTTGTGATTTAGCTCGTTTCGGTCTAAAACAGCTTGTCTCGCTGTATTAAGCAAGAATACATGCTTTTCGCGCAGTTATAAGAGAAAAAGTTTTGACGAGTATCACGTGGATACTTGTAAAACCGATGTGTTCAGATTTAGCTCGTTTCGGTCTTAAACAGCTTGTTTCGTTGTATTAAGCACGAATACATGCTTTTCGCGCAGTTATAAGAGAAAAAGTTTTGACGAGTATCACGTGGAACACTTGTAATACCGATGTGTTGTGATTTAGCTCGTTTCGGTTTAAAACAGCTTGTTTCGCTGTATTAAGCAAGAATACATGCTTTTCGCGCAGTTATAAGAGAAAAAGTTTAGACGCGTATCAGAGGAACACTTGTAAAACCGATGTGTTGTGATTTAGCTCGTTTCGGTCTAAAACAGCTTGTTTCGTAGTATTAAGCAAGAATACATGCTTTTCGCGCAGTTATAAGAGAAAAAGTTTTGACGCGTATCAGAGGAACACTTGTAAAACCTTTGTGTTGTGATTTAGCTCGTTTCGGTCTAAAACAGCTTGTTTCGCTGTATTAAGCAAGAATACATGCTTTTCGCGCAGTTATAAGAGAAAAAGTTTTGACGAGTATCACGTGGATACTTGTAAAACCGATGTGTTCAGATTTAGCTCGTTTCGGTCTTAAACAGCTTGTTTCGTTGTATTAAGCACGAATACATGCTTTTCGCGCAGTTATAAGAGAAAAAGTTTTGACGCGTATCAGAGGAACACTTGTAAAACCGATGTGTTGTGATTTAGATCGTTTCGGTCTAAAACAGCTTGTTTCGCTGTATTAAGCAAGAATACATGCTTTTCGCGCAGTTATAAGAGAAAAAGTTTTGACGCGTATCAGAGGAACACTTGTAAAACCTTTGTGTTGTGATTTAGCTCGTTTCGGTCTAAAACAGCTTGTTTCGCTGTATTAAGCAAGAATACATGCTTTTCGCGCAGTTATAAGAGAAAAAGTTTTGACGAGTATCACGTGGATACTTGAAAAACCGATGTGTTCAGATTTAGCTCGTTTCGGTCTTAAACAGCTTGTTTCGTTGTATTAAGCACGAATACATGCTTTTCGCGCAGTTATAAGAGAAAAAGTTTTGACGAGTATCACGTGGAACACTTGTAATACCGATGTGTTGTGATTTAGCTCGTTTCGGTTTAAAACAGCTTGTTTCGCTGTATTAAGCAAGAATACATGCTTTTCGCGCAGTTATAAGAGAAAAAGTTCAGACGCGTATCAGAGGAACACTTGTAAAACCGATGTGTTGTGATTTAGCTCGTTTCGGTCTAAAACAGCTTGTTTCGTAGTATTAAGCAAGAATACATGCTTTTCGCGCAGTTATAAGAGAAAAAGTTTTGACGCGTGTCAGAGGGACATTTGTAAAACCGATGTGTTCACATTTAGCTCGTTTCGGTCTAAAACAGCTTGTTTCGTTGTATTAAGCACGAATACATGCTTTTCGCGCAGTTATAAGAGAAAAGGTTTAGACGCGTATCAGAGGAACACTTGTAAAACCGATGTTTTGTGATTTAGCTCGTTTCGGTCTAAAACAGCTTGTTTCGTTGTATTAAGCAAGAATACATGCTTTTCGCGCAGTTATAAGAGAAAAAGTTTTGACGCGTATCAGAGGAACACTTGTAAAACCTTTGTGTTGTGATTTAGCTCGTTTCGGTCTAAAACAGCTTGTCTCGCTGTATTAAGCAAGAATACATGCTTTTCGCGCAGTTATAAGAGAAAAAGTTTTGACGAGTATCACGTGGATACTTGTAAAACCGATGTGTTCAGATTTAGCTCGTTTCGGTCTTAAACAGCTTGTTTCGTTGTATTAAGCACGAATACATGCTTTTCGCGCAGTTATAAGAGAAAAAGTTTTGACGAGTATCACGTGGAACACTTGTAATACCGATGTGTTGTGATTTAGCTCGTTTCGGTTTAAAACAGCTTGTTTCGCTGTATTAAGCAAGAATACATGCTTTTCGCGCAGTTATAAGAGAAAAAGTTTAGACGCGTATCAGAGGAACACTTGTAAAACCGATGTGTTGTGATTTAGCTCGTTTCGGTCTAAAACAGCTTGTTTCGTAGTATTAAGCAAGAATACATGCTTTTCGCGCAGTTATAAGAGAAAAAGTTTTGACGCGTATCAGAGGAACACTTGTAAAACCTTTGTGTTGTGATTTAGCTCGTTTCGGTCTAAAACAGCTTGTTTCGCTGTATTAAGCAAGAATACATGCTTTTCGCGCAGTTATAAGAGAAAAAGTTTTGACGAGTATCACGTGGATACTTGTAAAACCGATGTGTTCAGATTTAGCTCGTTTCGGTCTTAAACAGCTTGTTTCGTTGTATTAAGCACGAATACATGCTTTTCGCGCAGTTATAAGAGAAAAAGTTTTGACGCGTATCAGAGGAACACTTGTAAAACCGATGTGTTGTGATTTAGATCGTTTCGGTCTAAAACAGCTTGTTTCGCTGTATTAAGCAAGAATACATGCTTTTCGCGCAGTTATAAGAGAAAAAGTTTTGACGCGTATCAGAGGAACACTTGTAAAACCTTTGTGTTGTGATTTAGCTCGTTTCGGTCTAAAACAGCTTGTTTCGCTGTATTAAGCAAGAATACATGCTTTTCGCAGAGAAAAAGTTTTGACGCCTGTAACAGGGACACTTGTAAAACCGATGTGTTCAGATTTAGCTCGTTTCGGTTTTAAACAACTTGTTTCGTTGTATTAAGCACGAATACATGCTTTACGCGCAGTTATAGAAGAAAAAGTTTTGACGCCTATTAGAGAGACACTTGTAAAACCGATGTGTTATGATTTAGCTCGTTTCGGTCTAAAACAGCTTGTTTCGTTGTATTAAGCAAGAATACATGCTTTTCGCGCAGTTATAAGAGAGAAAGTTTTGACGAGTATCACGTGGATACTTGTAAAACCGATGTGTTCAGATTTAGCTCGTTTCGGTCTAAAACAGCTTGTTTCGTTGTATTAAGCAAGAATACATGCTTTTCGCCCAGTTATAAGAGAAAACGTTTTGACGAGTATCACGTGGAACACTTGTAATACGGATGTGTTGTGATTTTGCTCGTTTCGGTCTAAAACAGCTTGTTTCGCTGTATTAAGCAAGAATACATGCTTTTCGCGCAGTTATAAGAGAAAAAGTTTTGACGAGTATCACGTGGATACTTGAAAAACCGATGTGTTCAGATTTAGCTCGTTTCGGTCTTAAACAGCTTGTTTCGTTGTATTAAGCACGAATACATGCTTTTCGCGCAGTTATAAGAGAAAAAGTTTTGACGAGTATCACGTGGAACACTTGTAATACCGATGTGTTGTGATTTAGCTCGTTTCGGTTTAAAACAGCTTGTTTCGCTGTATTAAGCAAGAATACATGCTTTTCGCGCAGTTATAAGAGAAAAAGTTCAGACGCGTATCAGAGGAACACTTGTAAAACCGATGTGTTGTGATTTAGCTCGTTTCGGTCTAAAACAGCTTGTTTCGTAGTATTAAGCAAGAATACATGCTTTTCGCGCAGTTATAAGAGAAAAAGTTTTGACGCGTGTCAGAGGGACATTTGTAAAACCGATGTGTTCACATTTAGCTCGTTTCGGTCTAAAACAGCTTGTTTCGTTGTATTAAGCACGAATACATGCTTTTCGCGCAGTTATAAGAGAAAAGGTTTAGACGCGTATCAGAGGAACACTTGTAAAACCGATGTTTTGTGATTTAGCTCGTTTCGGTCTAAAACAGCTTGTTTCGTTGTATTAAGCAAGAATACATGCTTTTCGCGCAGTTATAAGAGAAAAAGTTTTGACGCGTATCAGAGGAACACTTGTAAAACCTTTGTGTTGTGATTTAGCTCGTTTCGGTCTAAAACAGCTTGTTTCGCTGTATTAAGCAAGAATACATGCTTTTCGCGCAGTTATAAGAGAAAAAGTTTTGACGAGTATCACGTGGATACTTGTAAAACCGATGTGTTCAGATTTAGCTCGTTTCGGTCTTAAACAGCTTGTTTCGTTGTATTAAGCACGAATACATGCTTTTCGCGCAGTTATAAGAGAAAAAGTTTTGACGAGTATCACGTGGAACACTTGTAATACCGATGTGTTGTGATTTAGCTCGTTTCGGTTTAAAACAGCTTGTTTCGCTGTATTAAGCAAGAATACATGCTTTTCGCGCAGTTATAAGAGAAAAAGTTTAGACGCGTATCAGAGGAACACTTGTAAAACCGATGTGTTGTGATTTAGCTCGTTTCGGTCTAAAACAGCTTGTTTCGTAGTATTAAGCAAGAATACATGCTTTTCGCGCAGTTATAAGAGAAAAAGTTTTGACGCGTATCAGAGGAACACTTGTAAAACCTTTGTGTTGTGATTTAGCTCGTTTCGGTCTAAAACAGCTTGTTTCGCTGTATTAAGCAAGAATACATGCTTTTCGCGCAGTTATAAGAGAAAAAGTTTTGACGAGTATCACGTGGATACTTGTAAAACCGATGTGTTCAGATTTAGCTCGTTTCGGTCTTAAACAGCTTGTTTCGTTGTATTAAGCACGAATACATGCTTTTCGCGCAGTTATAAGAGAAAAAGTTTTGACGCGTATCAGAGGAACACTTGTAAAACCGATGTGTTGTGATTTAGATCGTTTCGGTCTAAAACAGCTTGTTTCGCTGTATTAAGCAAGAATACATGCTTTTCGCGCAGTTATAAGAGAAAAAGTTTTGACGCGTATCAGAGGAACACTTGTAAAACCTTTGTGTTGTGATTTAGCTCGTTTCGGTCTAAAACAGCTTGTTTCGCTGTATTAAGCAAGAATACATGCTTTTCGCAGAGAAAAAGTTTTGACGCCTGTAACAGGGACACTTGTAAAACCGATGTGTTCAGATTTAGCTCGTTTCGGTTTTAAACAACTTGTTTCGTTGTATTAAGCACGAATACATGCTTTACGCGCAGTTATAGAAGAAAAAGTTTTGACGCCTATTAGAGAGACACTTGTAAAACCGATGTGTTATGATTTAGCTCGTTTCGGTCTAAAACAGCTTGTTTCGTTGTATTAAGCAAGAATACATGCTTTTCGCGCAGTTATAAGAGAGAAAGTTTTGACGAGTATCACGTGGATACTTGTAAAACCGATGTGTTCAGATTTAGCTCGTTTCGGTCTAAAACAGCTTGTTTCGTTGTATTAAGCAAGAATACATGCTTTTCGCCCAGTTATAAGAGAAAACGTTTTGACGAGTATCACGTGGAACACTTGTAATACGGATGTGTTGTGATTTAGCTCGTTTCGGTCTAAAACAGCTTGTTTCGCTGTATTAAGCAAGAATACATGCTTTTCGCGCAGTTATAAGAGAAAAAGTTTTGACGCGTATTAGAGGAACACTTGTAAAACCGATGTGTTGTGATTTAGCTCATTTCGGTCTAAAACAGCTTGTTTCGTTGTATTAAGCAAGAATACATGCTTTTCGCGCAGTTATAAGAGAAAAAGTTTTGACGCGTATCAGAGGAACACTTGTAAAACCGATGTGTTGTGATTTAGCTCATTTCGGTCTAAAACAGCTTGTTTCGCTGTATTAAGCAAGAATACATGCTTTTCGCGCAGTTATAAGAGAAAAAGTTTTGACGCGTGTCAGAGGGACACTTGTAAAACCGATGTGTTCACATTTAGCTCGTTTCGGTCTAAAACAGCTTGTTTCGTTGTATTAAGCACGAATACATGCTTTTCGCGCAGTTATAAGAGAAAAAGTTTAGACGCGTATCAGAGGAACACTTGTAAAACCGATGTTTTGTGATTTAGCTCGTTTCGGTCTAAAACAGCTTGTTTCGTTGTATTAAGCAAGAATACATGCTTTTCGCGCAGTTATAAGAGAAAAAGTTTTGACGCGTATCAGAGGAACACTTGTAAAACCTTTGTGTTGTGATTTAGCTCGTTTCGGTCTAAAACAGCTTGTTTCGCTGTATTAAGCAAGAATACATGCTTTTCGCGCAGTTATAAGAGAAAAAGTTTTGACGAGTATCACGTGGATACTTGAAAAACCGATGTGTTCAGTTTTAGCTCGTTTCGGTCTTAAACAGCTTGTTTCGTTGTATTAAGCACGAATACATGCTTTTCGCGCAGTTATAAGAGAAAAAGTTTTGACGAGTATCACGTGGAACACTTGTAATACCGATGTGTTGTGATTTAGCTCGTTTCGGTTTAAAACAGCTTGTTTCGCTGTATTAAGCAAGAATACATGCTTTCGCGCAGTTATAAGAGAAAAAGTTCAGACGCGTATCAGAGGAACACTTGTAAAACCGATGTGTTGTGATTTAGCTCGTTTCGGTCTAAAACAGCTTGTTTCGTAGTATTAAGCAAGAATACATGCTTTTCGCGCAGTTATAAGAGAAAAAGTTTTGACGCGTGTCAGAGGGACATTTGTAAAACCGATGTGTTCACATTTAGCTCGTTTCGGTCTAAAACAGCTTGTTTCGTTGTATTAAGCACGAATACATGCTTTTCGCGCAGTTATAAGAGAAAAGGTTTAGACGCGTATCAGAGGAACACTTGTAAAACCGATGTTTTGTGATTTAGCTCGTTTCGGTCTAAAACAGCTTGTTTCGTTGTATTAAGCAAGAATACATGCTTTTCGCGCAGTTATAAGAGAAAAAGTTTTGACGCGTATCAGAGGAACACTTGTAAAACCTTTGTGTTGTGATTTAGCTCGTTTCGGTCTAAAACAGCTTGTTTCGCTGTATTAAGCAAGAATACATGCTTTTCGCGCAGTTATAAGAGAAAAGTTTTGACGAGTATCACGTGGATACTTTTAAAACCGATGTGTTCAGATTTAGCTCGTTTCGGTCTTAAACAGCTTGTTTCGTTGTATTAAGCACGAATACATGCTTTTCGCGCAGTTATAAGAGAAAAAGTTTTGACGAGTATCACGTGGAACACTTGTAATACCGATGTGTTGTGATTTAGCTCGTTTCGGTTTAAAACAGCTTGTTTCGCTGTATTAAGCAAGAATACATGCTTTTCGCGCAGTTATAAGAGAAAAAGTTTAGACGCGTATCAGAGGAACACTTGTAAAACCGATGTGTTGTGATTTAGCTCGTTTCGGTCTAAAACAGCTTGTTTCGTAGTATTAAGCAAGAATACATGCTTTTCGCGCAGTTATAAGAGAAAAAGTTTTGACGCGTATCAGAGGAACACTTGTAAAACCTTTGTGTTGTGATTTAGCTCGTTTCGGTCTAAAACAGCTTGTTTCGCTGTATTAAGCAAGAATACATGCTTTTCGCGCAGTTATAAGAGAAAAAGTTTTGACGAGTATCACGTGGATACTTGTAAAACCGATGTGTTCAGATTTAGCTCGTTTCGGTCTTAAACAGCTTGTTTCGTTGTATTAAGCACGAATACATGCTTTTCGCGCAGTTATAAGAGAAAAAGTTTAGACGCGTATCAGAGGAACACTTGTAAAACCGATGTTTTGTGATTTAGCTCGTTTCGGTCTAAAACAGCTTGTTTCGTTGTATTAAGCAAGAATACATGCTTTTCGCGCAGTTATAAGAGAAAAAGTTTTGACGAGTATCACGTGGATACTTGAAAAACCGATGTGTTCAGATTTAGCTCGTTTCGGTCTTAAACAGCTTGTTTCGTTGTATTAAGCACGAATACATGCTTTTCGCGCAGTTATAAGAGAAAAAGTTTTGACGAGTATCACGTGGAACACTTGTAATACCGATGTGTTGTGATTTAGCTCGTTTCGGTTTAAAACAGCTTGTTTCGCTGTATTAAGCAAGAATACATGCTTTTCGCGCAGTTATAAGAGAAAAAGTTCAGACGCGTATCAGAGGAACACTTGTAAAACCGATGTGTTGTGATTTAGCTCGTTTCGGTCTAAAACAGCTTGTTTCGTAGTATTAAGCAAGAATACATGCTTTTCGCGCAGTTATAAGAGAAAAAAGTTTTGACGCGTGTCAGAGGGACATTTGTAAAACCGATGTGTTCACATTTAGCTCGTTTCGGTCTAAAACAGCTTGTTTCGTTGTATTAAGCACGAATACATGCTTTTCGCGCAGTTATAAGAGAAAAGGTTTAGACGCGTATCAGAGGAACACTTGTAAAACCGATGTTTTGTGATTTAGCTCGTTTCGGTCTAAAACAGCTTGTTTCGTTGTATTAAGCAAGAATACATGCTTTTCGCGCAGTTATAAGAGAAAAAGTTTTGACGCGTATCAGAGGAACACTTGTAAAACCTTTGTGTTGTGATTTAGCTCGTTTCGGTCTAAAACAGCTTGTTTCGCTGTATTAAGCAAGAATACATGC
The DNA here is from genome assembly GCF_052857255.1 of Amblyomma americanum. NCBI lineage: Eukaryota > Metazoa > Arthropoda > Arachnida > Ixodida > Ixodidae > Amblyomma > Amblyomma americanum. The sequence goes on along the minus strand of NW_027526704.1, from coordinate 5,781 downwards.
TTTTCGCGCAGTTATAAGAGAAAAAGTTTTGACGAGTATCACGTGGATACTTGTAAAACCGATGTGTTCAGATTTAGCTCGTTTCGGTCTTAAACAGCTTGTTTCGTTGTATTAAGCACGAATACATGCTTTTCGCGCAGTTATAAGAGAAAAAGTTTTTACGAGTATCACGTGGAACACTTGTAATACCGATGTGTTGTGATTTAGCTCGTTTCGGTTTAAAACAGCTTGTTTCGCTGTATTAAGCAAGAATACATGCTTTTCGCGCAGTTATAAGAGAAAAAGTTTAGACGCGTATCAGAGGAACACTTGTAAAACCGATGTGTTGTGATTTAGCTCGTTTCGGTCTAAAACAGCTTGTTTCGTAGTATTAAGCAAGAATACATGCTTTTCGCGCAGTTATAAGAGAAAAAGTTTTGACGCGTATCAGAGGAACACTTGTAAAACCTTTGTGTTGTGATTTAGCTCGTTTCGGTCTAAAACAGCTTGTTTCGCTGTATTAAGCAAGAATACATGCTTTTCGCGCAGTTATAAGAGAAAAAGTTTTGACGAGTATCACGTGGATACTTGTAAAACCGATGTGTTCAGATTTAGCTCGTTTCGGTCTTAAACAGCTTGTTTCGTTGTATTAAGCACGAATACATGCTTTTCGCGCAGTTATAAGAGAAAAAGTTTTGACGCGTATCAGAGGAACACTTGTAAAACCTTTGTGTTGTGATTTAGCTCGTTTCGGTCTAAAACAGCTTGTTTCGCTGTATTAAGCAAGAATACATGCTTTTCGCAGAGAAAAAGTTTTGACGCCTGTAACAGGGACACTTGTAAAACCGATGTGTTCAGATTTAGCTCGTTTCGGTTTTAAACAACTTGTTTCGTTGTATTAAGCACGAATACATGCTTTACGCGCAGTTATAGAAGAAAAGTTTTGACGCCTATTAGAGAGACACTTGTAAAACCGATGTGTTATGATTTAGCTCGTTTCGGTCTAAAACAGCTTGTTTCGTTGTATTAAGCAAGAATACATGCTTTTCGCGCAGTTATAAGAGAGAAAGTTTTGACGAGTATCACGTGGATACTTGTAAAACCGATGTGTTCAGATTTAGCTCGTTTCGGTCTAAAACAGCTTGTTTCGTTGTATTAAGCAAGAATACATGCTTTTCGCCCAGTTATAAGAGAAAACGTTTTGACGAGTATCACGTGGAACACTTGTAATACGGATGTGTTGTGATTTAGCTCGTTTCGGTCTAAAACAGCTTGTTTCGCTGTATTAAGCAAGAATACATGCTTTTCGCGCAGTTATAAGAGAAAAAGTTTTGACGCGTATTAGAGGAACACTTGTAAAACCGATGTGTTGTGATTTAGCTCATTTCGGTCTAAAACAGCTTGTTTCGTTGTATTAAGCAAGAATACATGCTTTTCGCGCAGTTATAAGAGAAAAAGTTTTGACGCGTATCAGAGGAACACTTGTAAAACCGATGTGTTCTGAATTAGCTCGTTTCGGTCTAAAACAGCTTGTTTCGCTGTATTAAGCAAGAATACATGCTTTTCGCGCAGTTATAAGAGAAAAAGTTTTGACGCGTGTCACAGGGACACTTGTAAAACCGATGTGTTCAGATTTAGCTCGTTTCGGTCTAAAACACCTTGTTTCGTTGTATTTAGCACGAATACATGCTTTTCGCGCAGTTATAAGAGAAAAAGTTTAGACGCGTATCAGAGGAACACTTGTAAAACCGATGTGTTGTGATTTAGCTCGTTTCGGTCTAAAACAACTTGTTTCGCTGTATTAAGCAAGAATACATGCTTTTCGCGCAGTTATAAGAGAAAAAGTTTTGACGCCTGTCACAGGGACACTTGTAAAACCGATGTGTTCAGATTTAGCTCGTTTCGGTCTAAAACAGCTTGTTTCGTTGTATTAAGCACGAATACATGCTTTTCGCGCAGTTATAAAAGAAAAAGTTTAGAGGCGTATCAGAGGAACACTTGTAAAACCGATGTGTTGTGATTTAGCTCGTTTCGGTCTAAAACAGCTTGTTTCGCTGTATTAAGCAGAAATACATGCTTTTCGCGCAGTTATAAGAGAAAAAAGAGTTGACGCGTATCAGAGGAACACTTGTAAAACCGATGTGTTGTGATTTAGCTCGTTTCGGTCTAAAACAGCTTGTTTCGCTGTATTAAGCAAGAATGCATGCTTTTCGCGCAGTTATAAGAGAAAAAGTTTTGACGCGTATTAGAGAGACACTTGTAAAACCGATGTGTTCAGATTTACCTCGTTTCGGTCTAAAACAGCTTGTTTCGTTGGACTAAGCACAAATACATGCTTTTCGCGCAGCTATAAGAGAAAAAAGAGTTGACGCGTATCAGAGGAACATTTGTAAAACCGATGTGTTGTGATTTAGCTCGTTTCGGTCTAAAACAGCTTGTTTCGCTGTATTAAGCAAGAATACATGCTTTCGCAGAGAAAAAGTTTTGACGCCTGTAACAGGGACACTTGTAAAACCGATGTGTTCAGATTTAGCTCGTTTCGGTTTTAAACAACTTGTTTCGTTGTATTAAGCACGAATACATGCTTTACGCGCAGTTATAGAAGAAAAAGTTTTGACGCCTATTAGAGAGACACTTGTAAAACCGATGTGTTATGATTTAGCTCGTTTCGGTCTAAAACAGCTTGTTTCGTTGTATTAAGCAAGAATACATGCTTTTCGCGCAGTTATAAGAGAGAAAGTTTTGACGAGTATCACGTGGATACTTGTAAAACCGATGTGTCAGATTTAGCTCGTTTCGGTCTAAACAGCTTGTTTCGTTGTATTAAGCAAGAATACATGCTTTTCGCCCAGTTATAAGAGAAAACGTTTTGACGAGTATCACGTGGAACACTTGTAATACGGATGTGTTGTGATTTAGCTCGTTTCGGTCTAAAACAGCTTGTTTCGCTGTATTAAGCAAGAATACATGCTTTTCGCGCAGTTATAAGAGAAAAGTTTTGACGCGTATTAGAGGAACACTTGTAAAACCGATGTGTTGTGATTTAGCTCATTTCGGTCTAAAACAGCTTGTTTCGTTGTATTAAGCAAGAATACATGCTTTTCGCGCAGTTATAAGAGAAAAAGTTTTGACGCGTATCAGAGGAACACTTGTAAAACCGATGTGTTGTGATTTAGCTCATTTCGGTCTAAAACAGCTTGTTTCGCTGTATTAAGCAAGAATACATGCTTTTCGCGCAGTTATAAGAGAAAAAGTTTTGACGCGTGTCAGAGGGACACTTGTAAACCGATGTGTTCACATTTAGCTCGTTTCGGTCTAAAACAGCTTGTTTCGTTGTATTAAGCACGAATACATGCTTTTCGCGCAGTTATAAGAGAAAAAGTTTAGACGCGTATCAGAGGAACACTTGTAAAACCGATGTTTTGTGATTTAGCTCGTTTCGGTCTAAAACAGCTTGTTTCGTTGTATTAAGCAAGAATACATGCTTTTCGCGCAGTTATAAGAGAAAAAGTTTTGACGCGTATCAGAGGAACACTTGTAAAACCTTTGTGTTGTGATTTAGCTCGTTTCGGTCTAAAACAGCTTGTTTCGCTGTATTAAGCAAGAATACATGCTTTTCGCGCAGTTATAAGAGAAAAAGTTTTGACGAGTATCACGTGGATACTTGAAAAACCGATGTGTTCAGTTTTAGCTCGTTTCGGTCTTAAACAGCTTGTTTCGTTGTATTAAGCACGAATACATGCTTTTCGCGCAGTTATAAGAGAAAAAGTTTTGACGAGTATCACGTGGAACACTTGTAATACCGATGTGTTGTGATTTAGCTCGTTTCGGTTTAAAACAGCTTGTTTCGCTGTATTAAGCAAGAATACATGCTTTTCGCGCAGTTATAAGAGAAAAAGTTCAGACGCGTATCAGAGGAACACTTGTAAAACCGATGTGTTGTGATTTAGCTCGTTTCGGTCTAAAACAGCTTGTTTCGTAGTATTAAGCAAGAATACATGCTTTTCGCGCAGTTATAAGAGAAAAAGTTTTGACGCGTGTCAGAGGGACATTTGTAAAACCGATGTGTTCACATTTAGCTCGTTTCGGTCTAAAACAGCTTGTTTCGTTGTATTAAGCACGAATACATGCTTTTCGCGCAGTTATAAGAGAAAAGGTTTAGACGCGTATCAGAGGAACACTTGTAAAACCGATGTTTTGTGATTTAGCTCGTTTCGGTCTAAAACAGCTTGTTTCGTTGTATTAAGCAAGAATACATGCTTTTCGCGCAGTTATAAGAGAAAAAGTTTTGACGCGTATCAGAGGAACACTTGTAAAACCTTTGTGTTGTGATTTAGCTCGTTTCGGTCTAAAACAGCTTGTTTCGCTGTATTAAGCAAGAATACATGCTTTTCGCGCAGTTATAAGAGAAAAAGTTTTGACGAGTATCACGTGGATACTTTTAAAACCGATGTGTTCAGATTTAGCTCGTTTCGGTCTTAAACAGCTTGTTTCGTTGTATTAAGCACGAATACATGCTTTTCGCGCAGTTATAAGAGAAAAAGTTTTGACGAGTATCACCTGGAACACTTGTAATACCGATGTGTTGTGATTTAGCTCGTTTCGGTTTAAAACAGCTTGTTTCGCTGTATTAAGCAAGAATACATGCTTTTCGCGCAGTTATAAGAGAAAAAGTTTAGACGCGTATCAGAGGAACACTTGTAAAACCGATGTGTTGTGATTTAGCTCGTTTCGGTCTAAAACAGCTTGTTTCGTAGTATTAAGCAAGAATACATGCTTTTCGCGCAGTTATAAGAGAAAAAGTTTTGACGCGTATCAGAGGAACACTTGTAAAACCTTTGTGTTGTGATTTAGCTCGTTTCGGTCTAAAACAGCTTGTTTCGCTGTATTAAGCAAGAATACATGCTTTTCGCGCAGTTATAAGAGAAAAAGTTTTGACGAGTATCACGTGGATACTTGTAAAACCGATGTGTTCAGATTTAGCTCGTTTCGGTCTTAAACAGCTTGTTTCGTTGTATTAAGCACGAATACATGCTTTTCGCGCAGTTATAAGAGAAAAAGTTTTAGACGCGTATCAGAGGAACACTTGTAAAACCGATGTTTTGTGATTTAGCTCGTTTCGGTCTAAAACAGCTTGTTTCGTTGTATTAAGCAAGAATACATGCTTTTCGCGCAGTTATAAGAGAAAAAGTTTTGACGAGTATCACGTGGATACTTGAAAAACCGATGTGTTCAGATTTAGCTCGTTTCGGTCTTAAACAGCTTGTTTCGTTGTATTAAGCACGAATACATGCTTTTCGCGCAGTTATAAGAGAAAAAGTTTTGACGAGTATCACGTGGAACACTTGTAATACCGATGTGTTGTGATTTAGCTCGTTTCGGTTTAAAACAGCTTGTTTCGCTGTATTAAGCAAGAATACATGCTTTTCGCGCAGTTATAAGAGAAAAAGTTCAGACGCGTATCAGAGGAACACTTGTAAAACCGATGTGTTGTGATTTAGCTCGTTTCGGTCTAAAACAGCTTGTTTCGTAGTATTAAGCAAGAATACATGCTTTTCGCGCAGTTATAAGAGAAAAAGTTTTGACGCGTGTCAGAGGGACATTTGTAAAACCGATGTGTTCACATTTAGCTCGTTTCGGTCTAAAACAGCTTGTTTCGTTGTATTAAGCACGAATACATGCTTTTCGCGCAGTTATAAGAGAAAAGGTTTAGACGCGTATCAGAGGAACACTTGTAAAACCGATGTTTTGTGATTTAGCTCGTTTCGGTCTAAAACAGCTTGTTTCGTTGTATTAAGCAAG